>NW_024881508.1:30000-272500 GCF_019059575.1 Amphibalanus amphitrite
TACAGTCTACCCCCGTGCGTCGTGTAGGGCGGTACAGTCTACCCCCGTGTGTTGTGTATGGCGGTACAGTCTACCCCGTGCGTCGTGTACGGCGGTACAGTCTACCCCCGTGCGTCGTGTATGACAGCACAACCCATCCCGGGTGCTATGTGAGCATTACGGCTAGCCTATTGATATTGGGATAGCTTCAATTCATCTACAGTTCCAAATTGGTGATACATCCTCATAATCTTGTATTAACAACTCAACTCTTTGCATTTTTCATGTTGAGTCCAAGCATCAGCGTCAAGTCAGTTGACCGTTGGGCAATAAGAACAATACCAGTCATGGTGCATTCTGGGCTCTGGTTGTCACCAAGTATCGGGCAACGCACTCTTTGTAATGCTTAAAATCCGTAGGAGATTGTAAGAGTATGCCAGGAACTATTGGTGATCAGAACTGCGTATAAAATAAGACAAATTCACACCAACACATTCATGCAATACCAGCTACGTTCATTAACGATTTTCCTGAGCGGTGCGCTCCTTTGTGCCTCCAGCTGTCATTCGCTGAGCTGAGGGCGATTAACCATTCTGACGGCGACGGGCCGAGCAGGGCTGTCACAGCAGAGCACTCAGGGCAGCCGGCTGGTGCCTATCGGCAGGTCCCACGCACAGCTCGGCCCGACCCGACTGAAAGGACGCCCGAGCCCGCCCAGCCTCAATAGGAGCCACCTAGAAGATAGGATGAAAGTGGTGGCTTGGCTGAGTCATTGAGCTAAGTTAATGGGATGCATTTAGCAACAAAAGCATTTATGAGATAGTTAATAGCTTCGGCGGTTTAAAATGGGTGACTGTTGATGGAATATTTATAAAGCAAGTTTCTATTCAGTTGCGGGGCTAAGAAACAGAAAATTAGGATTTGTCTGTCCATCACGGGCATGGAAGGGCATTGGCCGATGACAAACGCCTGATGTATGGTGCAGTTTTAGAAAACAATTTCAATAAATGCATCACTTTGAACGACGATGCATATTGCATAACACCTCGAATTACAAGGCAAAGAATGCTTGAAAAATATTTTTTGTTGTGCAAAATACAAATGATTACTGTATTTTTATGGAGACAGAAACTATGGATAAATGCCTTAAATTCCCCGAACAAACACGGTATTTCAGCTCACCTTTCTGATACAGAATTTACTATGTGCCCTAGAATGCTTCAATTAACATTTCATATGACTTTTTCGGTAGCCTTTAAATGCCTTTTTGTTTGGAAACAAAGTTGAGAAATCAGTTCAATCGACTTGCGCTGACAGTGCACTAGCTTTTAATTCTATTTATTTAGCCATATACCCAACACAGGCATAGGAGCAGAGCCCGTTTTAGAGTGAAGTCAGGCAAACAACCGACTGAAAAGATAATGGAATAATAAGAACACAGCCGCTGTATGTAAAATTCATCAATGCATGTACTCCAATGAGCCAGGAGAAACGTGAAGCCTCGCGCCGGATGGATGGATGGATAGATGCGGAAGAGTGGTCAAAACCCGTCCGCAGACGAACGGTGCACCAACCATTGGCTGCAGTCCAGATAAATTCGCACACATTGGAGATTTTAAGCGTCTCAACAATGTATCTAACTTCTCCCGATGTTTGACGGAACAGCCGCCAACGCTTCGTTGAAAAAAACACATATTGGCACTCATGATTATACTTATTTTCACCAGAAATATATCCGCCTGTTGTCACTCTCAAACCTCAACCATTCCTGCTATCTTGACATACATGTGGCTTTCTCATAGACTATCTGTGGTCGTAACTGTTCGCTGTTCAGACTTTCAACAGTTTATAACGTCTTTAGTATTGTTTGACAAGTGCAATTGTCCGAATTCAATTACCGTTCATCTGCTACAAACTCGGTTTCAAGCCCGTCAGCGCCACAACAGGCTACAAAAATAGTCCCGGACTATTTTCAACGACCCGTGAAACCGGCCGAATTAGGTCGGCATGAACGTGAACAAATGGTGACAGGGGGCCAGCGGTTCCGTAATTGCCTGATGCTAAAATCCAACCCAGCACAACGACAACGCAGCAAACAGAACTGAACATCACATGCGCAGAAATACCTCATCACGGATCTTTTTGTTTTCTTTATGTGCAAGCCCATTACATAAGAGCCCTCTAAAGTTCGGATCACGTTTTGAGATTACCATTCGGACCGGCCTGGTTGGGGCCGATCGAAGCCGTCAGACGACACAGTAACGCCTCTGCCGACTCTTTGTCGGTGGAGGTCACGTCTTGAACCGAGCACGTGATCGGCAGCTAAAACCAGAGGAGACACGCAGTGACACCAGCCGGCCCGGGCTCCTGGGATGTCTGCATACTGGGCTGGTCTCGGCCTCGGACGCAGCGTCCACCGGAACGTCCCGGTGACCAGCTCCCGTAGGTCATGGAGCTGTGCGGGGGCGGGCGCGGACGGCGGGCGGCTCTTTCCTAACCCTGCACTCGGCAAACAGTTGCGGAACAAACTTGCAACTGTCGACTGTCTGCAAGTTGGTTAATTAAGTTGTGTTGTACTTCTTGCTTTTTATTAAGACAGATGCACGAAAATAGAAAGACCGTTTCGTATTTTGCACTGACATGTAGAACTGAATTGAGTGACGTTGAAAAAAAATCTTAGCAGCGGGGATTCGCATATACATAATTACATATTAACCCGGCACCGCCTGGGCTATTTCCGTACCCACGACAGCCTGGGAAGGGGTCGGATCCGACCCCCCCCCCCCTGTTATCTCGAGAACCAATGGTCGCATCGAGCCCCGCGAGGCGGCGTTCGAAAGGTCTCTACGAGACCTTCCCAAACCACCCTTAAGATTTTAAGATTGAGGTCAACTTTCGGGTCAAGGTCAGGTCAAAGGTCAAATTCTTGGGTTTTGCATGATGAGGCTTACGGACAGCAGAATCGATAGCTCCTGCTCGAAACTCACCAAAAATGACGTCAAAGGCCTAGTGAAGATACCATGTGCGTATAAGGGTCATACTAAGCACGGGTCAAGGTCAGGTCAGGTCACGAAAGGTCACGGTTTTCACTTTCTGCTACATGGGCATGCGACACATGCTTTATGGCTTATGTATTTTTCACGCCGAATCCGATGGTCATTGTTATATGTAACCCAAAGTCACTGTCCTGGTCATCAGCAAGCATAAAAAATCGTTTATATTATACATCACAAAGAAAAAGTCAATTTTTCAACTTTTTATTTTTTGACATAAAAATGCACTTTTCTAGACAAGCTTTGTCCAAGGAATCTAATTCTGCCATTTGTTTTCACATGCGATGCTCAGAAGTGCTTCGAATTCAAGAAAATGCGTATGACGTCACCATGCCCTATACATGTTGGGGCTATTTTTTTATAATTTGGGGGTCAAAAATCAAGATAGAAAGTTGAAATTTTGGATATCTAATGTTCTAATATAGCTCTATAACATATATTCCTGTTTTTTGAAAATTTTGATTTTTTTAAAATAAATTAGCTGTTCTCCTTTTTTTAATTTTTAGGGGTCAAAAACGCACTTTACGGAAAAGCGGGATAGCCATTTTAAGGAACGCATTGAGCTGCGTCTTTTCATGTCTTTGATTTGCAATTTGCTTAAACCCTCGATTTTTTGGCGATTTTTCAAACATTTACCATTTTTTGACGAAAAAAGCCATGAAGTTACATCAATAAAATCGATATATCTCAAAAAGTTTTTGAAAAATTTGCATAAAAATTTAACAAAAGCCGTCAAATTGATAAAGGAGAAGGTATACGAAGTTTCAAGTTGATAGGACAAGCGGTTCGTGAGTTATTCGTGAAAAATGGAAGGGGGGGGGGTCGGTCCGATCCCCCCCCCCAGGCGGTCGCGGGTTTATGTCCAGCTTTCAAGTACGTACTTACATATCTTCTCATCATACTCTTCACCTCATATGCGAGACAAACGAGTTTATTTACCGGCATATCACTTATTTTATTCTAATCTAAAGCATTACTGCTAAACAAGGAACATCCATTACCTACCAATGGCTTTAGCGAAGTGCGAACCAAATTTAGCCATTACTTCCTTCGAAGAATGCCTCCATAAATCCCTGGCAAGCTTTCCCGTCCTGTCAATTAGAGAGCCTCGTGCGCAGCTTGGGAGAGAATATAATCTTGGCCTGATTCAAACACGTGACTGAATAATGAATATAGCCCAGCCTGCGAAAGATCCGTGACCAAATATAGCATCAGTCCACGACTGAATAGTCTGAAGCACTCAGTGGAGCTACGACTGTTTGAGACAGCGGCACCCGGCGGCTGTCAGAAATGGCGTCCCTGGCCAGACCGAGGGCTGATAAAAGTAACACCATCGCGCAGCTGACAGGAGTCTCTCGGGAGCTGAAGACTGACAAGCAGCACCTCGTGATGGACAAAAGTAGCAGCCCTGGACAGTCGAAGGCTTGTCTGTCTGATACCCAACCAACTCCTTATCCCATTCCTCAGCCCTCCCCACATCCAATTAACCCATGCGTGCGAGATACCTCCGTTGCTGGGGTTTGTCGTCGGGGGTCCGGCGGCCGGCACGGTGCCGCGCCCGTCGCCCGGCGGCCCTTTCGTCCGGCCCACCCGTAGTGGCGTGCCCGCTGGCGCTGCTGCCCGTGCCGCAGCCGGGCCTGGCCCCGCTCGGCCGGGACGGCGCGGCGGTCCGATGGCACAGTGTTAGATGTAATATGTATGCATAAAAAAGAGCTGTGTATAACCGTTATATCTCGCACGGATGCGTGGTTTGTATGATTTCTGCCGAGTGTGGACGACTGGGGCGTACTCTGGTAGTTGGTGCAGCAATCGGGCGGCCAGCTGTGTAATGTCGTGCACGGGAAGAGAGGACACTCATACCTATCAGGAATCGGGTACTATAGGGCTGGGGTGGCAATGTACCTATGTAGTATGCCCGCCCGCGTATTTAAACGCCAGTGCACTTGGATGCTTGATCTTGATCTTGCTTGATGATAATAAATGAATACATGATTTAAAAAAAAGACAGTCGAAGGCGGACAGGAGTAGTGCCCGTAGCGGACCGTCTCGTCTGAGAAAAGTAGCACCCCTGGGCACGGCACGGCCGGTAGCAGCAGCGACCATCGTCCAAGTTTTCTCGGCCACCGTCGCCTCACTCAGCGCTGATTGGCCAGGACGAGTTACGGCCACAGAACGAGGCCGCAAATGCAACGGTCATGAGCGCTCGACTCGGGGGGCTCCCCGTTGGGACTGAGAGGGCTTGGTATTTCCCGACGTGAGATGGAATTTTAACGCAGAGCAGAGAGACGGGAGCGAGGATAGTTTCCTTATTACCTACGATATTAGCAATTGTTATTGATGCCAAACCATACCCGAAAAGGCTTACCTATCAGAGGAAAAGGAACACAAAGGCGACTGAAATTAAACGACGCCATAAGTCGACACGGGTAATAATAGCAGTACCGATCATCTATGTAAAGGATGCGTGCCATGCTTACTCAATACTCAGCAAAACGCCTGGAGTGAAACACTTACAAAATTAGCGAATTGTGCTCTCAAGGCAGTGAGTTCGTTAGAAAGCTAATTGCTGGAGAGCCAAATAATTTAGGTAGGCACGGAATTGAAACACCAGCGGACAGGTAGTAGGTACTTGGTTCCTAATCCAACGAAATGTTATTCAAATGACAAACGCAAATTGAGTATGACACTAGACGGGTCTCTCTTGCTGTCTGACACTGAAACCATTCAACATCGAAAAATTGGATCATCCCGGTACCGAAGATAATTCATCATAAAATCAGCATACAGGAAAAACAAATTCCCACTCCCTTACTTCCGACCTTTCTCTCCCTCTCTCTCTGCGCCCGGTCCTTGGACCGGGCGCAGAGAGAGAGAGAACACCGCTCTATCCATGACCCCCTCCTGCCGCGGCCCACCCGTCGGGCAGTGCAGCGGCGAGACCGTGAAGCACCGACCCAGCCCCGGCTACGCAGACCGGCTGGTCGGCTCGGCCGGGTGACGGACGGCGATCGACCGGCGGCGGCGCCCGACGCACCCCGTCACCTCCTGGTCCCTTCCTCAGCCCGTCACCTCCGGACAGCTTCCTCGCCGTTTTACCGTCAACTGCGTGCTGATTCCTCAGCCCGTCATCTACAGACCGCTTCCTCGTCGATTTACCATCGCACCCTCTCAATCCATCATTTTCCGACCACCCTGTCCAGATCTACCTCCCACCACACCCATCGCCAACACGTGGTGCTTCGCTATATCGCTTCTCACGTCACACTGTCATATCACTCACTGCTCCATTTATCACACGCAAATAACTCGCACCCATCCACCACCGGACCCAATCACTCTCCACCTCACCACCCACTCATCACCTTCTGCCTGGCTCATATTTCCCTCCATCACACCACGCCCAAAGTGATGGGCCTTTCTCCTTTCCCTCCGAGTCAGAGCCCAGAGGCTCTGACCTTGTGGCCTGGCCTTTTCCGCAGTCAAAAACATGCCCTCTGCACAGCTCAATATGACCCTGCACGAGCCCCTGTGACCCTTTAACCCATGTGACCTCTGTGACCCGGTCTCGTGCCCGGACACGCGCGGTCGCGTCGCCCGTGACCGCCGCTATAGCCTTATTTCATCGTTCATATTTCACTCGACGTTTAATAACGCGATTGGGTGACGAGCCTCGAGCGCGGCCTGGTAATCGGTGGAAGTGAGAACACCATCAGCGCGCGCCAGGAATTTGTGTGCCGACGAGGCGGCCGTAAACTTGGGCCCGGAATAATCGCATCAGGTTTTGCTTGCATAGTGCCCAGGAAAAAAAAAAAACGTTACGAGCGTTTTTGCCGGCGTCGCTGGTTGATGAAGGCAATGATCCATGCAAGCCACATCATATATTGACTGATTGCGATAACGATATGCGACACTGGATAAGCCTACCAAATAGTCAACATCTTCAATCACGTATGGTAAAGGTCAATGGACATTATCAATGAAAATAACGAGATATTAGAATCTAGTTTACCCAAGCGTACCTACACAAGAATAAACATATGACATTTCCTATCTGAAGTTAAATCGCGTAAGTACCTAATACTTCAATAATGTTAGGATGCAACTTCTTTTTTAAGAATGCAGATAATGCTGTTGCCTGTTGATAGTACATGTCTGTATGTATGTGTTGGCAGTAACATGATTTCGAAATTGCCATATATCTCATCGTCTGCTGCTTAACAACTAAAGGCACACTTAGGTTTTAAAAATGAAACAGAAAGAACTCATTAAATCTTATGGAAAACGTGTCCTCCCTACCCTACAGAACTCAAAAGCCAAAAATAGTAACTTTCATGCGCAACAACGCGTATGCATCGTTGAACCTTGTGATTTGTGAGACATTTCCATAATACAGCTCAATGTGGGGCCGTTCATCTTGGCTAAATATAAAACTTACACATCAGGTTATCCGGTTCAGCAGTCGATTTCTCGGACGACCATGACCATCGAGCATTGATGGACAGTTATTGAAGACATCCATTACCGTCTCGCCGATAACTTATCCGGAACAATTTAAACCCTTCAAATTCAGTGCCACACATCGCCTGATATTGGGCTTCCAGTCGTACTAGAGGAATGTGCAGAAGTTTGCCATTGCTGTGCACCATTTAAGAAGTTTAATGGTGGGGTATGTAGCGGTAGGCTTCCGCGAATCTGTGTTAAACTTAGGTGCCGCTTGCGATGTGCTGCAGTTGGTTTGTTAAAAGGTGACTTGCCTAAGGCAGATTCTTCACGGTCATGAAACGGTAAGCACAAAAAGTTTTATACAGAGCAGCCAAATATGCATCTTGCATATCGGTATTTCGAAACTAGGACAGATTTCAAAAATGTTCTCGATGAAAAAAAATCTGATCCCTCTCGTTCTACCAGAATATTACAATTCTGTTACCTTTGATGCTTGAGCATAAAAGTCAAAAGATGTGAGTTCTAAGAGGCGAGACTCTAAATTTTAATATGCCAATTCCTAATATCAAGGTAATTGTGTTGTTCATCTACCTGACATTTATAAAGCCAAGTGAATCTTTTTATCATTGGTCATTAGACGTGAAACGTATTAATTAAGATAGATACGCACTATAAGAATGGTTACGATGAAACGAAGAAAAGGTTACGAATAAGAATACGAATTAAAAATGAAAGCAAACTATGATGTAAAACAAATGCACTATACCAAGAAACATGTAGTTATGGATGAGTAGCTATTTTCAAAATGTCCGATGTGCTGAAATACACCGTACAGATATACGTTGGAAAATTTCGATCGCCTATTGTGAGAATATATGAGAAATCCTTACCGATAGCACGCGCAATATTCAGACATCTGCATGGAACCAGGACGATTGCGTCAAATTTACCGTAACCATTACCAGAAGCCGTCCCGGATTCGAAATCCTGCCCGGGTGTCGGTTGATGTAAGCATCGAGCTCAGCCCCGTGATTCCCCGAGCAGTTACTTCGCTCATTGGTTACCTCGATTCCAACGGATCAGCTCCAATACTCTCAGCTATCGGAGCCTTTCTGTGACCATTTCTAGCGGAATGATCTCCGGGGATTCTTTTAACGTTCCGTAAATCATAGTGACTCTCCCGGTCGGCGGCAGACCCCAGGCCCGGAAACAGTCTGCCCGCGACGCGCCCATCGGACGGCGTGATCCCTCGGCCTTCTCCTGAACGAGAGCGGCTACCGTGATGGGGTGCATTTGTTAGTGTATCGATTGGACCGAACGGCTGATCGGACGCGGCTGCAATCACTGACCAATGCCAGCCACTGCCACCCAGAGATGCCTCAGACCGATCTCCACCGCAATTTATATTGCGTCTTGCAACAACTCAGCGTCGAATTCCGGACATATCGCAGCAACTCAGTGCTGAGTTCTGGGATTGCATTTTCGGTTTCGTGTCGCAATAAGTCAAGTAAGAATTTTTCCGAGCACTTCAACCGGCAGTTTTGACACAAAGACGGTGCGACAACAAATTATGTCAATGCGACACAGTGATTAACGTCAAGACCTAAGCCATGAGAAGCAGCAATGCTCTGGACATACAAAGTGTGCCTGCTTATTTCCGACCAAAGTGATATGGGACCCTCGCGACTGTGGTGTCTCCACGCCTCATGGAACCGTACATCTACTTCCGATAGAAACGTGTCTCCGCGACGAATCGGACACTTCTCGTGACGGCGGTACCGATGTTTCGTCTAGTATAAAAAGCGGCCCTCAGGCCACAGCAGCGTTGAGGCGACAGTCTGTCTCCATATGCCGGAGACGGGACAAATTAGTTCGCCGAAGGGCGCTTTCTGAGGAGGGCCACATTCATCATTGAGCATTTCCGGAATGGAGGTGTCTGACGGCTCCAGCTTGTGGCCCTTTGGGACTGCAAAATGTGCTGCATCAAACATGGTGCATGACTGCATGACTTTGGCTTCCCATCCTGCAAATCTGTCAGATGTTGAATTTTAAAGAGAAAACTTCACCTCCTAATATATCGAAGTTTTCCTGCTTGAACATTTAATGAAAATAATGAGTGCCGTTTTCTTTTACACGTGTACCAGCTGGAATTGCATCTGGCACTGTACAATGTCTGCAAATATGAGCATTAAATCATCAAATATCATCCTCTCACACATGCAGGGCCATCGTTTCCTGCCAATCAAATATTCTCAGAGCGTATTGTACGACGTGATCCGCTCTTTGTAGGACCCAATCTACAGGGCTTTCGGTGGCGATTTCTTCCAATGAGCTCCTCTCTTCGCGGCGCTCCGCCGAGTTTAAACGTGACGAGTCTCCTTAGCGAGCTCGAGCCCGTAAACCGGGGCGCTCTAACGGCCAGAGTCGACGCCAAATTAACCGTGACCTTTTCATGACGGCCGCCGATTTCAGCAGGCATTTTGTCAGCTGGTCGCTGGCTCATGGGATGAGATTATCAGCGAGGCATGGCCAATATCCTGGGCCACTTACCGGGGATATTTCGGTGACTGATTAACTGTCCTCACTATGCGGAAACTAAGAGATATGGGAACTTCGCCGCGTTACCACAGTTTTAGCATAATTCATTAATCGCCGACCACATCTTTCGGAAGAGCGAATTTCACTGCTATTTATAACACTTAGAAGGGCAATGGCTAAAGTTAGATCGGAGATAAATCGTCGCTCACAGGAATTTTTGGACGGAGAATGGATGGGGCTATCTGGATATATTGTATTCCAATGAATCAATCATCTGACGCACGATATTCAAAGAACATAATATGCCCTAGCCCAGTTAATTTTTAACATAACATCATTAATAGGTTTAAGCAATGGAGACAGTACATATAACAACAGATATAGCCACGCCTAATTTTTGGCAATGCTGAAAGTAGGGTACCGTTATTGATGTTTAGCAGAGGAATATTGCGTGTATTATGTTACGGATATGGCGATCTGTCGCATACGAGTAATGACGGCATTTGTGACTAATTTGGTGGAATAATGGACCATCTGAGACTTTTCCCAGGCGCCGCGCCTTTATGGATCGCCGGGCACAGGGTGGGAATGGAAGCGAGGGACGCTGCTAGGCCGAACGGGGCAGGTAAAATCGGTGGCTTGGGATCGAGCTGAAATAGGAGTTACAAAATTATCGCATGCGTAAATTAACTATTTGCCCAGGGTTGAGGGTGCAATCACTGGTTCGATCGCTTACCAATTAATTCAACATGATCCAATGACGGTGCACCTATATGACCGATGTTGTCAACTCACGTGACACTTTTCGGATTAGCATCATTAGCATCGGTTGTGTTCCTAATATGTTCGTGTCTGTCAAAGCGGTCGCTGCTGCCCCTCCTTCCAACCCAAACAAACACAAGCAGTGTGACGTCAGCACTCAGCGCATATGGTTGCATTCTAGTGCCGAGTTTTCGTATTCACCTTTACATCAGCTCTAGCCCCAATGCACATTTCTGGCGTACCCGTAACAAACTCAACTCAGCCGCTCAAGATTATTTTGTTAGTATGTAAAGATTGTTTTTAAAAGGCTCGCTTGCTCTAACACTATCAGCATTCGAGTATGAGCTCAGAGAAACTACAGCATAATAAAAATAGCATGGCCGAATGTTCATTGAGTTCTGCATTACTTGCCATAGCACGGAAATGACGCAGTGTCGGTGGCTGTATATTTGCGGGGGCTACCGTACCGCTAGACCTAGACCAACGTCAATAAACATCGTGAATATGTTTCGCAGGCTGCCCGGCGGACACCACCAACTCTGCCGAAGACAGATTGCCGTCGGCAGCAGTTCAGAGGCGGGAAAACAGCGGACCTGTCAGCGGTCTTCTGGCGGGCGTCGTCGTGCGAGGAAGACGAGTGCTGCTTCAAACGGCGCCGAGAGCAGTGTGCTCCTGTGGAATAACACATCACGAGTGTCTGACTCGAGAGCCATCATCACTAGTCTCCCGAGTCCCGACATCCATCGCCAGGCCACTGCTGACATGAACGCACCTCCGTAGCGTCTGCCTGCCGACCTAGGTAGTTCGGATCCGTGCTCGCTGTGCTCTCCGAAGACGTGAAACATGGAGGAGAACCACTCGGCCATCACCACGGCGGCCATGGACTCGCCCGGCTACCCGTGGGAGGTGAAGCTGACGTTGCTGGTCGTGCTGCCACTGCTGATCCTGTGGACCGTGGTCGGTAACCTGCTGGTCTGCGTGGCAGTGTGTCTGGTGCCTCGGATCCGCAGCCAGCCGTACACGGTGCTGTACGTCTCGCTGGCCGTCGCAGACCTCTTCGTCGCCGTACTGGTGATGCCGATGGCGTTGCTGTACCTCTGGGCGGGCACGTGGCGCTTCGGACGCACCCTCTGCGACGTGTTCGTCTGTGCGGATGTTCTCTCCTGTACGGCGAGCATCCTGAACCTGTGTGCCATCAGCGTCGACCGGTACCAGGCCATCACCAACCCGCTGCGCTACTCACAGCGGCGCGTCGACAAGCTGATGGCGGCCTACATCGGCGTGGTCTGGGGAGGCGCCGTCTGCATTAGCATCATTCCCATCGCCATCATCGGCAACGAGCACGGCAACGACGACGCCTGCGCCGTCAGCCAGAACCTCTACTATCAGGTATGGGCGACGCTCATGTCGTTCTACCTACCGCTAGCCGTGATGATCTTCGTCTACTTCAAGATCCTGCGAGCGGCGCGCATCATCGTTCGCCAGGAGCGGCGCGCGCAGGGTCACCTGGCGCAGCGGGCGGCAGTGCTGCAGCGAGGCTCTCACGGCTCCCAGGAGCTGCAGCTCTGCACTGTGGTCACTCGGCACGAGACGCCGGCGGCCAAACAGAGACCGCGGCTCCGCTGTCCGTGGTCGCTGTCGGTACCGCGCGAGAAGAAGGCCTCGGTGACGCTAGGCATCATCATGACGGCGTTCATCGTGTGCTGGCTGCCGTTCTTCATCTTGGCGGTGCTGCGGCCGATGGTGCCGCGGGGCTCCATCCCTGACTCAGTGTCCGACGTCTTCCTCTGGCTGGGCTACTGCAACTCTTCGCTCAACCCGGTCATCTACGCCACCTTCAACAAGGACTTCCGGCGGCCGTTCCGGGAGATCCTGTGCCTGCGCTGCCGCAGTCTGAAGCCGCTCCTGCGGCAGGAGCAGTACCAGGAGCAGTATGGCAACTCGCAGGTCTCCTGCTCACAAGCGATACAGGTGAGGGCCGCAGCCAGTCGCGCGGTGTGCGCGAAAGGAAAAGGGAGGCTTCAGGGAGTTCTTGAAAATTATCGGTGCTTCTTTTTTGGGCGGCGGATGTGCCTGCTGTTTACTGCCATATAGTGAAGCAGATTCGGTTATTTTTCTCAGAAGTTTTGCTTTCACAGGATATTGATCAATGTGGGAAGTTCAATGATAAGCGACTTACCTGAAAGGCAGTAAAACTTGGTAGCTCGGCAGTTACGGAACCGACGGAGCCGTTCAATTTTGCCCGGGCGGTGTTCGGGGAACCATCGACCCATTCCGGAGCACAGAGAACGCGTGGCAGCCGTGGTGATTTGCGTTTTGGACGCGCCGACTCCACATTGCACGGGACCCATTTTCATGCAGGTTAATGGTGCGAGGAAATTGGGTTTTGTTTATGATTCCCCTGCAGTCTGACTTACAGCTTTATTGGGAAGCTTTCCAAATAAACCGATGAGCTGAAGCCGATTTTATGATTCAGTGGCATGTGCGATGAATATTTTTGACGTTATTGCATCGTTTTTCTCAAAATGTAACTCTAGTTCGAGGGAACTTTGTCAAAGATTCGGAAATATCTCCAATGATTGAGTAGATTTCCTCACTGTGGCTGACTAACCAGGCTCGCATTGAACTGACTCTTTCAGCAAAATCCAATATTCTTCCGTTCGCATGCCTGAAAATAGTATTCCTTAGAAAATCTTGCTCCATATTCATCGTGCCAGTACAGAAGCCGAATGACCCACTGATTGAGTTTGATAGCGCGTCTGATGACCATTTGAACCACTTATTGCTATTTGGCTGGCATCGTGTAGGGGAGAGTGGGGTAAGATGCCCAGGGTGGGAAAGACGCCCCACCCCCTCTAGCGGGGAAACAAAGAATCGAATCTGGAAATTAATGTTCTTAGCGTAAAGCGGAAGCCTGCCTTGTTAACTGCACAAAAATTTGCGAAGCTCAGTTGGGCAACGGCTGGCTGGTGATTGCATGTTTTTTATTTGCTGCTTTCAAAAAGTATTTTGGCGTCAAAACATTGTAAATATCAAAGAAGGTAGATAATTTTTGCGTCCCTTGCTATAGTCGTGATACATTAACATGCGTGTACTGTGTCCCAAACAGTTTGTTTCAGGGTGTAGTTTTATGGCTAACAAATTGTGCTGATTTAATGTTACTTCGGTACCTTGGGGTAAGATGCCCCCTGTCCTGATGGGGAAAGATGCCCCCCTAAATCCGTAGGCTGTCCTTCAAGCAGCCCGTCAAATCATTTATTACATACTTGTGATGAGAGACAAAAGCCGATCTGAGACTATTGAGAGTCCGGTACGGTCGGGTGCTCCCCATGCCGGTCTCTCGGCCCACACAGCGACTTTTTGGGCGGCATCTGACTCTGAGAGCCCTCACGACGGCCTCTGTGGGCCCCATTATTGGTTCCAGGGCCCCTCACGACGTCCTTTGAGGGCTCCCACGTTGGCTCCACGGGCCGCGCTGGCATCTGAGGCCCCCACGATGGGCTCGAGGGCCCTCAAGCATCATGAAGACCTATAAGGGCCCCACAGTGGTCTCCGAACGCCACCACGGAGGCTTGTTTGGCCACGCTGGACTATGATGGCCCTAACGATGACCTCTGAAGCCCCTTACGACTACTTTTTAGGGCCCTTACGATGACGTTTGGTGTCTACTGCAGGCTCAAAGGGACTACTGATTCGTTCAGGCGATTCACGTGCCTATTTATGTCACTTATAGTGCAGGGGGCATCTTACCCAACGCCAGGGGGCGTCTTTTCCACCCTGTGGGGTAAGATGCCCCCTTTCACTTCTTCAGGAAAATGCTTAATAGCAAAAAAGTTATCATATTTCAGGCACGAAAGTGTGATATTTTTGGAGAAAAATGATGTCGGCTTCCGTTGAAACTCCAAGTTTTGGCTTTCCGATCGTCATTTTCGAATAATATATGACATAGTCAAACCCTGGGCATCTTTCCCCACTCTCCCCTACCTAATGTCGTCATTGTTATAGCACTAATTCATTTTTCGCTTCAAAATGAAATCTTTCGATTATTCTGCCATCTCTTCACTACACATCTGCCGATCTTTCCATTTTAGCCTATGCACAGTTTTTGCTGTTTAACTCTTTCGGTATTTTAACAGCTTTCACCATTCTCCGTCAACGCTCCCATGTTACGGTGTTTTCATATTTTTCTTCTTCGTGTACTGCTTCTGTCCCGACAGCGAATGCGTCCCGATTCACCGTCTCAGTAATTCGTGCATTGTACAGGTCTCGCGGGTTTTAGCGGTAGGTTTTGCATCTAGAAAATTTAGTGTACTTCAGGCTATATCTTCGTCGTCTCAAGCTTTTAAGTGTTGAAGATGCGATCGACTTGTTGGTTCACAAGCCGGCCATGATCGTGTAAAATGGCTTCATCGTAGATCGATTAGTTTCTGAGATATAACCGGAAATGTAAAAGTGCAAAACCTACTGCTTCACCTCGCGAGAGCCGTAGTTATGTCTGACTGCCATCTTCATGGATTTCTGACTTGTGACTACCGTCTCTTATAACCTCTAAGAATGTTATTCAGATAGCGAATGTGTTGGGGTGGTCTCCGAATCTGGCCTGCACGGTTGTTGTACGGATTCTGACGTGTCCGTGTCCCGTGCTGGCAGCTGCCGTTGGTGGTGTACCCTACCGAGCCGACCGGCGAGGACAGCTCCATCCTGACCGGGATGTCTCCGTCGCCGGGCGCGCGGTCAACCGGACGGGACACGACCTGGCTGACTGCTGAGAGGACCACCAGCGGCGGTGGCCACTGGGGCAACGGGGTCAACCACGAGTCCACACTCTGAGTCGGCCCGCTGAGTCGGCCCTCTGAGTCGGTCCTCTGAGTCGGACCGCTGAGTCGGACCTCTGAAGATGGGTCAGTGAGTCGGACTCAGAAACCTCAGCTCATAAAACAGCCGGCTGTACCGGGCGGCCGGGTCAACTCAGGACAAATCTGGTCTGTTGGTATTGAGGGAGACCTGATAAACTCAGTGGACCGGTGAGAATTGGTGACTCAGTTGACATACCTACTCTGTGAGAGTGGATCGAATGGCTATTTCCAACCGACCAGAAGGACGGTTGGTATGTCACTGTGGGTATACTGTCTTTTGTTGATACACAAAGGATGACTTTGAGCCACCCAGAAATTGTGTTCGGAAACTGTGGCCTGTGGAATAACACAGGCAGGCTAACCCAGACTACTACTCAGACTGTGTGCAATGACTGACGGTGGCAGACTGTACCAGACTGCAACAGGATAGATGACGGTGGCAGACTGTAACAGACTGCTGTGGTAGCCTGCATCAGAAGACTGTTTTAGAACGCTAAGACTGGTTACTGCTCAGACTCTGCATGTGCGGCACACTCCATTAGACTGATCAGACTTTGTGCAATGGACGATTTCTACAGACTACAAACTGCACAGACTACATGCGGTGGCCGTCGCCGACAGACTTGCGACAGTCCGCCCAGACGCTGGCAGACTGCTCCTTTGACAGTCTGACCCGGACTGCTGTCGTCCGTCGCTGTGATGACCGATAGCACTGCAGCCGAGACCCGGAGCTCGACAGCTCGGTCTGTCTGTGGCCACAGGCTGTCAGCAAATCGCCAGCCGCATATGGATCTCCCTATTTTGCTATGCTGCTGACGACGACCATTGAATGGTTTTGTTGTGTTGTTGATTTTATGGTGTTATTGGGTTTGTGATCAGGTTTGATGTCTAGTAAATGGTGTCAGTGTTGGATCTCATTAAAGTTGGATTGGTCTGCTCTATTTGATGAAAGACCATCCGACTTCCTTGCAACTTCGCTGGCTGTTAAAAAGTATCTCTCGTTTGTTGCGGGCTTGTTGATGATCATAATTTATTGCTTGCTGTTAATGAAAGCTAGTTAAAGTTGGACTGAGATACATTTATATCGCGTGTCGTCAAAACGTTAGTTTTTTGTGACATATCGCACTGTAATAAAAAAAAAAAATGACAATGTGCTACTACGTGTCTTAAGTCGACACCCATATAGAGGTTTATTGCCTTTGCACCTCATCAACATACCGGGCGGTGACCGTCATCCGTGCTGGGCTTCATTACAAACACTCCAGTGAGCTCATCATTTACTGGAACAACGCGACGTCCTGGCAGTGTCAATGATGTTTGATAACAAGCGGAAGTGACACCTTATTTGAAAATCAATAGACTCTTGATTATCTACGCAGCGATTTTCACTAATTTCGAAATGAACCATGTTAATGAGCGACAGATTTGTAAAAGGAACAAAACGAAATGCACAAAATAGTAAGCATTCGACGCTCACCTATCAATTATCCACACACAAATACAAAATAGCAAGGAATCAAACGCAAAAGGCATCATCAATTATCAATTAATTATCATCTACAATTAGCAAAGCGGTAGAATTGATTTTTTTCAAGTTTGTCAACCGTAAATGAAAACAACTGATGGGTACGGTCCGAAGATGTTAAGGTGGTCTGCCACCACCACCACAGACTCGAGGCTGAGTGTGAGCACACCGGACTCCAGCACGGTGGACCTATAGAGCTGCCCAGAGGGCGAGAGGCACGCCAAACTACCCTGGCGATCAACACATAACTCTGTCCTTGAGCGGCGCCGGCATACCGACGGTCACGAGGGGCGCAGCTTACATCGCAAACACATCGGAACTGGAACGGTCAGGAAACGTGCAGATTCGACTCATTCGACTCAGAAGACCAAAATAATACATCCCAAACCAAGCAGACAAAATAAATTATAGCTTTCGAAAATCAATAAAAGCTGGTGATAAGTTTTCAACAAAATTTTGTTTGTGATATGTCAGCAGCTATGTAAGTACATGTCTCGCGTTACTCGAGATATTATTGAGGTAGAGCATTTCGTCGGCCGCGTATTACCCTCAAGCGGTCGTACATTCCCAATCTTGCCGGCTGCAGCTATCTTCGCTTTGCAGGGAATGACGTTTAAGCCCCTGGATTCTCTAGCAAATCCCGCGGCGCATACTCCCTGGCGAGTTGAGAGCCGGATTTACATAAATATCACCCTGTCCCCTCTAACTCCTCATTTATAAGTCAGCCGACAGTTTGCCAAATTTAATGGTTCTCTGCAGAGCCGTGAACTATGCCAAAGACATGATTTTGCTCAGGCATAAGAGGGGATTGGATCATCAAAACCGAGCAGAAGACAGATAATGATCGTGAATTCAGCGGATTAAAAGTGTCTGCTCAGCAAAAGAAGATTAGGAAGCGACTAGAAAATGCAAAAGACATTAGAGAAAAGGATAAAGGAATTAATAAAGACGAAAATACAGCCGACTGAAAAATAACCTAACGTTAACCGACAATGAACCGAGGCGATTTCTAAGACTATGGTGACGATGAAGACCGTCGTGCCGCCATGGTGGTGATAATGTTGATAAATGATGATTATTTATTAGGCAAACATGTGCCATGAGACAAAAATTATACGGGCAGAAATACACACTCAACACAGATATGCAAAGAGAGAGAGAGAGAGAGAGAGATAGAGAGAGAGAGAGAGAGAGAGAGAGAGAGAGAGAGAGAGAGAGAGAGAGAGAGAGAGAGAGAGAGAGAGAGAGACAGAGACAGAGACAGAGACAGAGACAGAGACAGAGACAGAGACAGAGACAGAGACAGAGACAGAGACAGAGACAGAGACAGAGACAGAGACAGAGACAGAGACAGAGACAGAGACAGAGACAGAGACAGAGACAGAGACAGAGACAGAGACAGAGACAGAGACAGAGACAGAGACAGAGACAGAGACAGAGACAGAGACAGAGACAGAGACAGAGACAGAGACAGAGACAGAGAGAGAGAGAGAGAGAGAGAGAGAGAGAGAGAGAGAGAGAGAGAGAGAGAGAGAGAGAGAGAGAGAGAGAGAGAGAGAGAGAGAGAGAGACGGAGGATAGACAGACTGACAGAGTCGAGAGGTATAAATATACAGGGAGAGTCACAAGATCATCTGCGTCTCCTCTGCACGCCAAGGTGTGAGGC
Source organism: Amphibalanus amphitrite (assembly GCF_019059575.1). Classification (NCBI taxonomy): domain Eukaryota; kingdom Metazoa; phylum Arthropoda; class Thecostraca; order Balanomorpha; family Balanidae; genus Amphibalanus; species Amphibalanus amphitrite. The sequence goes on from NW_024881508.1 coordinate 48,823, forward strand.
TCGATCACTCAGGATTATCACTGACGTGTTCCCTTATGGATGTGTTTAGACTTGCGGCGAAACGGCCGTACCCAGTCACCTTACGTTGCGGTGCAGCCTGTCACGGCTAGGCTTTAGTGAGCGTGTGATAAATTTGGCGCCTTATTCAGGCGTGCCACTCGGTATCTACGTTTAGCTAGAATCCAATGCTGCGAGCCTACCACAAGATGGCCATAAGTAACGGTTTTGACCATGGCAGCGACTGGCCGTTGCCGTATACGAGACAGAGATCATGCATAGCCATATCAGAGGTGGTATTCTTGCTGGCGTTCCTGTAACTCACGATGTGGTAATGACATAGCTCCTTAAAGCCTCGCGCATATTCTTATCAGCCCATTCACCTTTGGCTGGATTCGCTCAGCTTTTGAGGGAATTTTTTCAAGTCCACAAACGACAAAACAGTGCAATTCAAATCTTTTTATCTATATTTCGCAGACGTTTCAACGACAAGGCGTCTTCGTCAGTGCCAATGAAATGAAACTTAGTACATATGTTTAATTAATTAGCATATTCGATAGCATATTCAATAGGATATTCGACAAATATTCGATAAATTACTATTCGTATTCGTTCAATCGTTCACATGAAAATGACACAGGATACATTTTGAGGGAATGATCAGAAGTTTCAACAACTTTTGAAGCAGCATCCAGTATAGCCAGTAACTATCACCTCGGCGGAAGTGACCACCCGCTCAGCAGAAGTGACCACCCCTCTGCGGTGGTGACCACCTTCAGGGGCTGGGTCTCCGGCGTGCGCCGTCTGCCGGCGACGCGCCATCCATCGGAGCGGGAGCGGCATGGGCCGGCGTCGCACCTCCACCGTCTATCCATCGCAATCACTCTCCAGCGCCGTCCGTGGTCATTGGATGGGATTAACACGGTCTGAGGGAGTGCTGCAGCTCGAGAAGGGATGAGGTGAGGGCGGACTCGAGAAAGGATAGGATGAGAGAAAGAGAGAGCTGCTGCAGCTCAGGGGGTTTGGGAGTGAGTAAGACTTGCAGCTCAGGGTGGAAAGTGAAGTGAGGGAAGGCTGCAGCTGAGGGAGGGATGGGGCGAGGGAACGTTGCAGCCGAGAGAGCGATGGGGTGAGGAAGGACTCAGTGAGGAAGGGGGTGGGGGAAGCTGCAGCTCAGGTTGGGGTGAGGTGAGAGGAGGCTGCATCTCAGTTGACGAGTGGTTGGCATGCGATCGTTACGTTGCACTGCTGTGCCGTTCAGGGAAGGAAATGTTCAGAAATATGAAACCCACTTCGAGAGTTTGTGTAAAGTAAACGCTGCGCTGATAGCTTCCCGCGGGGTAACTACTCGATTCCATCAGCAGTGAACACACAGTGCGGCACCGCTCCTGTCGTCCGTGTTGTTCCCGTGAACTTGCCCTGTTAAACCGGAGAGAGTAACAAGATTCCGAGAGGCTGATTGAAGGAATAGTTTCCCGAGTTGCGCTGAGGAGAACAATGCCAAATTGGGACCGTGTTAAATGTAATACTGGATAAGAGCTGTAAATGTTTAGAACTATCTAAGGTTATCTAACTTTATTGAATATACTTAATATTTAAGTAAACCAAATTGTCCTCCGGAATTCATCTTACTTCACTTGGTTTTTAGCACATTTACCTACTTTTACTTGCATGGCTTACAGAGGGTTCGTCACCATAAGACACATTGATTCAGATAAAATCCTTATATGAAGTACACTGTACATACCTATTATACACCATTTCTCGCCTGGTTCCGACCAACATCGAGGTGGCAAGAAGCTGGGGTGATCAATCTCACCGAGTGGTGATGATACGGCTAAAGAAATCTCTCGACAAAGCGCAAGTTAAAGTACCTACCATCTCATTTTTGCATTAAATTGCAGTTGAAACGACTCAGTCGTTGCCTGAGCCGGGCAATGAAATTCCAGCGTGTCGCAAGGCCCGGGACGCATGTACGGTGACAAGTCTTTGATGAGTTAGATTGCACGCTCCTGGACAACAGAATTCAGAACGCTATTTTTTAAGAAGCGTTTTTTTAGCATAGAAAGCATCTGCAGTGCCCTATGCGCACATCGTACAAAATCGTCCTACTGTAGATAAGGCTTATATCATACAACACATTTACCTGTATCCGAACTGAACGCTTAGGCCGAAGGTTAGTTATCAAATGAGTGCCTGGACTCCTATCAAATTCCGGCAGTATCGAGGATTAAAAAATCATAAGTAACGTACGAGTGTTTGTATTTACTTCTATTTTGCGACGCCCTAACTTATAGGGTCAAATTCCTTCAGATTTTTGAAAACCAAAATGTCAGCAAGCTTCAAACATGAAAAAAAGTGATAATTGGGCGAAAGCTACGCAATTTGTGACCGTAGTGACCGTGGTGCAATTAACAGATTATCCACGAAATGAAGATTGCGTATCACTTGAACAGTAATAAATTGAAGCAGAATAACAGTTCAGTCCGCAAGAAAGCACCCATATGCTTATAAATTAAACGGTCAGAGCGTTCTTACGTCATATCGTAAAGCCAGCTTAGTACCTACCTATGCGCTTCTTTTGAAAGGATCCGTCTTTGCAGCAGACAGAGACACTGCATTGCAACGGACTGGTACCGCAGGCAGCATGCACGTTGCACGTTGCACACTCATGCACGTTGCACGTTGCACACTCATGCACGTTGCACGTTGCACACTGTACACCGGCCAAGTCTTGACAGGTTCACCGGGAACAATACAGGCATACTGGGCCACTGCCGTTTTTTATGGTGCGGACATTGAAGACTCGTATTCGTAATATGTTTCCGACAATACGTAGTCAGGGAGGGAGGGACACTTCAGGGCGCGCGTGTTTATCGACACATGGCTCAGCAAATAGTGCGACATGCGTCCTACATTTGGCGCCGACTTATTGTTTGTTCGACGCGCCAGAAGTCGCAATCTAGCAAAGGCAAATACACCGGTGCTCATTCGGCACATCTGGAATACCTATATTCAGAGAAAGATGCAAATAGCGCACATTGGCACACGTCATCCACAGGTTCGATAATCGACGGGATAAGTGAGTGGAAAACATGTCAAAGCAAGGTACGGTGTATCAGGATATACGAGTACATGCGTCGCTTGCCACCCACATTTGAAGTTTGCAGCGGACTCATCGGCACACACTGGCTGTGCCAGGCTCTGTTGGGCGTGCGACAGCATTAGTCGCAAGCTTGCTAAGGGTATGCGTTTGAGTCTGGGGATCTCTCACCCAACTTTCATTATGCCGCAAATTCGGCCATGGACCCCTGTACAGTGTACACCCAGCCAAGCACGCAGCGCTGGTTCGGAGACTAACTGTCAGAGACAGCATCTGGCAGCTGATCGCCGCCAATTTTAACCCAAATCGCGACCTTCGCTCTCTGACCACCGGGCACCGGTCGACGGTACCCAACTGCACCCGTGGCGGCTCCTCTGCACGGATTTTCGGCTCCATTTGGCCCCTGACGCGGATTTATATCCGAGGCCAGCGTCGATCGAGCACCTAGTTCCGTTTGAAATTGATTAGCCACCACCCGCAGCGACAGCGGTGAGATAACCGATTCGTCGCGGCGAGCGGCAACAATTAGGGCTAATGAGGTGGTCCGTCTCGGGTGCGGGTCGATCGTAGGGAGCTGGTGAGCCCCCGGGGAGGGCGGCCGCCGCCCGGCGCGACAGCCATGTGACACGGCGGGGTCGTTACGGGAGCGCCGGCCGGACGAGTGCGCCAATTTACACCGTCCGGTCGGCAGCCACCGATAGTGAACAGCGACAGAGTTAGCGACAGCGAACGGCGGAGTGGCAGAGGCGCCGGGCGCAGAGGACGGTAGAGACAAAACAGCTGCACGCACTTCGACGTTTTGTTTTTGTTTGTTCGCTTCAGGACTTTCCGGTCTAATGAAAGTATGGCAGGTCATATAGGATGGAAAAATTATAGAGAAATGCGATTCGTCCGGTCATGTCAGTTGGTTAGAGCGTGATGCTAATAGAGAAACGGGGTGAGCGCCGATTAATTAACTTTTATCTTAACCGAAATATAGAGCCAGCATGGTCGACGCTTGACAGTACCTGAAGCACCGGCCGGCGGCCTCCCTCGAGCACCATGCAAACCAGTCTGAAGCGAGTGCACGCGACAAGCCCACAGGGAGCTCCCGAGGCACCCTGATTGCCACGGGTAATGAACGGAGCACCTGTAATTGGCAGCGGCTTTGAACATCTGCGTGCTAATATGGAAAGCGGAATACATTGGTCCGCTGGCGAAATGGCTTATCAGTTATCGAGAGGGCCGTATGAAGCCCTTGGCCCCTGGAGGCTAGCTCGTAGAGCAGTTACAATGATGCAGGCGCTGGCACAAAACTGTGATAGTTTTGTGCGTCTATGAGGGCTCAACTAATGCACCAGCGTTCAACCACATCAAATGCTAGGAGATACAAGCAAATGCAATTTACCCGGCGAACCTTTTCCTCTTTGTCATGCAGGGTTGTGCTTGACTCATGAGTCGAGTCAGAAATTTGACTCAACTCTGACTCAACTGAGTCAGATTTGAGTCGAATCGGATAAAATGTTGAGCTGTTGAGTTGAGTCAGAGTTGAGTCGGACAAAAATATTAAGGCGTTGAGTTGAGTCAGAGTTGAGTCAGTAAAATAACTTTTGACATTGAGTTGAGTCAACCCCCCCCCCCCGCTTAACAACTTAGCCCTGGCCCTGCTGCTGGATTTTTCACCCCCCCCCCCGCTCAACAACGTTTTTATCTGAGTCAATTTTGAGTCAACTCACTTGACTCAACAAAAATTGAGTCAAGTTTGAGTCAACTCATATTTTCATTGAGCCGTTTGAGTCATGAGTCGAGTCAAGGGAAAAAAATCAGCTCCTTGTTTGAGTCAGAGCTTTCTGAAGTTGAATGATGAATCGAGTCGGCAATTTTTTTTTTTAGTCGAGCACAACCCTGTTGTCATGTGAATACAGATATCGATATCATATTTTTCACAAAGATTTATACCATTTCACGTTTCATCTGTTCTTATCTCGATATAATCTCGTACCAATTCCCCAGCTGATCCCATTGCCAGTACAGAACGAATCAGTGCAACTACTGCCTGGCGGACGCGCTACCATCCCTCCCTCAACAGTCAACACCCAACCCTTCAGACACTTCCCAAGGCCCCTCCCGTTTTCGATACCCTATCTTCCCTCCCACCTCACGCCTCAGCACAGCGCTGCGGTGGGCGAAGGCGTGGAAAGGACTCCAAGTCGCAACGAGAACAGAGGGTGAGTGATGTAACCGGCCGGGGGTCACCGCCTGAGCCACCGTAATGATCCGGCCTCAGGCTCATCTGACGCCCGGTAAACAATGGGCCCGGCTGCCGATTTCTGGGGACGCCACACGACCCGCCTGTCGGAGGTGTAAGGGCTCACCGGGCCCGGGCCGTGCCAAATTGGCTGTTAGCACTGCCGGTGAGAGCGGCACAGCAGGACAGGATGTGCCCTCGTTAGTACTGATTGACGGAGGTGACATCACAGTCTAATCCGTATACAGGGTGTCTCAAAAGTTCGTTCACAGGTACCAGCCATGCTTTTTTGTCAATAATTCTGAATCAACAATTAATTAACCGTCGAACTTTTGCATGGGCATTCGTAACAACCTTCCTCAAGCAGTCTCATTGTTTTCAAGCGCATTCGACCCTTCATGAGCTCACAAAAAGGGTTCATCTCTGACCATGGGTCAGGCATGAAAATAGAGGTCGCAAAATCGGGTCGGCTGAGAAACTCTCTATTTCAGGAGTAATGGGAATGGTTAAGTCGGAAATGACCCATGGCAAACTGTCGGCGAGGATGAGTACAACATGATGATCATCTAATAAAAACTGTGGCTAAAATTTTTGAAGGACAAAACCATGCGAGACTAACAGCGTTTTGAACGACCCTCGTACGACAGCAGACTCGTGCCCCGGAAAGCAGCTGAAAATGAAGTCATAACTATTGAAAACTGACAAGAAGCTCACAGACAGAGGTTACCCAGTTTCAAAAATTGCAGGTCATCGTAAAATAATGACAAAGTATCATTTTAAATTGTTTATCATATCTATAACGCTAAATTTTGGAGGAAAATGACACGAAAATCGTCAATGCCAAGGACAACTGACCCTCCAAAAGTGTCAATTAATGTAAATTTTAATCTTACGAAGTTTCAAGAGGCAGATCTGGAGCGAATAGCTTTCTTTTAGACACAAAATCCCGACAAAACCGCACGATGGACAGGTTTTGGCCGTTTACCAAGCAGAACCTCTCCTGAGGAAAACACTCCGCAACCCAGTGAAGATCTTGTCATGGGGAATGATGAGCGTTTGGGATTTGCAAAATTTGCACAACGTGTCTAAGAAACAGATGGCCGACACATTCTTCTACGATATGCTGCGAAAAATTTGCCCCTGGAACTTCCCATTTGTTCAGGAATGGGGTTGTTTTGAAAAGGAAAATGGTGCTTGGGAGGTCGGCGCCAGTCATTCATGAAGGAGTTAGCGCCAGAGAAGACCTACAAAATACTCACGGATGGTGTCGATGCAAGCTGACGGCTTTCAGGGAGAAGCGGATGTTGCCGGGGAGCTCGTCAAACCTAAATCCGACGCAGAAACTGCAGGAGATTCCCCTACAAGAGCTTGAAAGCTGGTAACCTTTTATCAGCCTCCGGCAGCTGACGGAGCGACGAAAATCGGTATGGACAAATATTTTTGGAGATACAGCAAATAGTTTGATTTCCAACCTTCCGAATCAGTTGTCAAAGCATGCATATTTGTCTAGTGTGCACACAGACACCAAAACCTTAGATTTTTGGCCGGTTCTTATATGCTTTATGGGCATGGGAAATGTGTGAACGAACTTTTGAGACACCCTGTAGATTTAGAACATTGGCTGATTTGTTTTCAGTTGAGTTGAGTTTAAGAAAGAAAAATACCGCCGACGGAATTCGTGAGTGCAAGATCCAGCGCGCATTCATAAATAATTTAATGCTTGTGCGTTTTTAACAATAATTGGTCACGGTCGACTGAAAGAACTAACTGAATCGTTTACAAAAAATATATCATTCAAAAACTAACTCATATTTTCATATAAATAGCCAACAATGCCAGTAATGCCAGTAATATGTCAGTTGTTGTGTTGTTATCTCTTCAAAGTCACGCAGACAAGTGAATGTTGAGCACTGAACAACAAATACCGCTTTTCACTGAGTGAGCATCTCCGCTGAAAAAGCTTTTCAACATCTCAGCGTCAGCATTTTCCGAGCCAACGTCTCTGTCGGGACGCAACTCTTTGGAAGAAGCAAGCGAGAGAACAATGCAATTTACAACTCCGACCTACTTTGTTTTCTGAGGCACACATACGAGTATCACTCAGGTCGAGCCATAATACTGCCGCTGCCGTTTCGGTTTCCTAATTAACCAGGTGAGTGTTTAATTGCCGTGCGCTCTACGCTTTCCCGAGTCTCGTCCAATGGGGTTGGGAACTCGATTTTTTAAGAATGCATGAAAATGATCAAACTATTTTCACAGAATTTATGGTGCATACCATTGCCTCATAAAATCAATATGCTGAGAGAAATGGGGGAAGAAAGATAGGAAACTTGTTTTGAAAAGTTCTTGAAAAAAGATGCTCTTGATGCTGTTACGTCACATGTCACCTTCTGCGGTTGACAAATAATGGCGCATCTGGCGCACCACAGATTACATGTTATAGCAATGGGTGAAAGATGTTGTTTGTTTCACTCTGCCATTCGCGATGTTTTTAACTTTAAATTATGCTAAAACATTTACGGATGAAATGTTCAGTGTCAAAAATTGATGTGTCTGCCGTGTACTATATTCCCACTTAACTTTGAGCGCGTGATAAACATTTTATGTACCTCGAATTTTCAAATGATAAAGATGATGAATCGGAGGATGCTGAAAAGCAAAAGCTCATTCCAATATTTGGACTACTTTACGATAACTTTACGATTAAAATGTTTACATTCCTGTCATCTTATTGATCATTTATTTGTTCTTTTTATGAAAATAACTTAAGGCGTTGAGAACCGAGGTAATTTCTATCTACCGTGCCTTAACTTACCAGCAACAGCAATCTATCTACGCCCTACGGTGGCAAGGGAGACTGTGAAAGAAGCGTAAGATGGATTCTAAACAATTCTTTTGTGATATACTGAAGGGCAAAGTGCAGAGAAGAGCGTACCTACAAGTCCTGTTTTGTGCCAGGCTGTTGCAGTAGCACTTATGAAACTCCGAAAACGATCTTCGTTCATGTCCCGAATAACATTACCCTGAGGAGATGATCGTCTGCAATAGCAGGAAGAGCTGATGCAAGTACTTTGAAATCCACTATCAAGTCGGTGCTATTGTTGTAATGATCACTGTGAGGTGAGATATTTTGTGCAAGGGCTGAGTGTAATGCCCAGGAGATGACCTCCATTCGCCCCCTGACCGGTCAGGGTTATAAAATTTGAGTGGATGGCGGTCCGTTTGGGGTTCAGATGTCAATTGTATTTTGTTACTGTCAAACAATACATGTTATGCTGGCAGCGAATGTGTGTAACGTCGGTTTTCGAAACAGAAGTTAGAACTGTAACGGCAGAGTACTTGCTGGTCTCATCGTAAGTATTGTAAGTGTTGTAAGCAAAAGCATTGTCAATATTGTAAGTATTGTGAGCATTAATGTATGGTAGATAATAGATATCACCTCACATGATCTCGGCTCAGATAACCCTCTCCGGTGTCCCTGTCAGTAAATGGCACCTGGATCATTACAGATAAGATAATTTGTCATAATTCTTAAAAAGAATTGGGTGGTTTTGACTCGTTTACTCGAGGTGCAGGTCGCATTTCAATACTTTTCCATAGGCTTGCAATGTAAAGGTCACGACTCTGACCTAACCTCAGGTCACAGATCAAAAATTCTGAGATATACAAACAACACATACTGCAGGTACTGTTTTGAAGACTTGATGAGAGGAAATAACTTCGTGAAAAACTCAAGCTCTGACATGTTTGCAATGCAAACGTTTCTGAGGTGGGGTCAACAAACCCGCTCTGGTTACCTGACCTGACCTGACCCGGCATTTTTTTTTTTGCTGAGATGTGCGCAATGAGCATTTAGGAAAAGTCACCAAATATGAGCTGAATGTCTCGCGGCGTTTGGCAATTGTACAAGAAAATCCTGAAAGGCCTCCCCGTCCAAAAAAGGGTTAATGTGTATATGAAGAGTTGCAGATGCCAAACATACCCAGATCTAAGAGTGCAGTTCCCAGCGCCGCTGCAACGTTTTTAAAACAAACATACATAGGACATACAAACATGTTTATTTGCATCTGTTTTGGATAATAGCAACTCATGGCGCCATCACCCGTGATAACTGTTAGGATTTGAGATATATTTTTATTTAGGCCATTAGTTTGGCTGTAATGTTTATTAATATTAGTTGGGCGGAGTTTGGTATTTTTTTATTTAACTTGTGGTATGTTGTGCTGATTGCGGGTTGTTCAAACCTTTCAAATGTAAGGACCTTATTGAACTCAACCCTACCCCTACACTACCCTACATACGACTGGACGCTTTCCAAGCCCACAAGCATCACGACGCCGAGATGGAATGTAGCCGGGAAATCACCCTCGCCATCTGCTCTAGAGCTAATCGTGTGGGGTGGCGTGTGGGGCGCCGCCTAGCCTATGGGGGTGCACTTCTAGTGGATGGGGGACGGGGGTGCACCTGCACCCCTTTCATATGGAAAGTTACTTCCCTGATTACAGCTCCCCGCATTGCACCTAATCAGGGAACGGCCAGCAAACGAAGGAACTATTTTTGGATGACAGGCGAATAACCGCTCACGCAAGGAGCGGAGCTCCGCCCCGTCCAAAGTGGCCAACAAAGCAGAGACAGAGGCAGCATCACATCTTCCATCAAAGAACTGGTTTCTGGCTTGGAAGATGAGCTCCATCTTTGCAGTTTGCATCCGAGTCGGTGCTGTCAGGAATCAGCTGGTCTAATGGAGTGAGAGTAGTGAGACGACTAGCTATTGTATCAGAGCTGCCTGGTCTTCGTAGCATTTGCACCGATTCTTCTCGATCGGACTCTGAATTCTGTCCCTCCTGCGTATTACTTGAGACATTGCTATGTAGCTAAGTCTTTGGCAGAGTTTCATTATCCATGCTTTGCAAACAGTGCCATAACAACACAGTTAATTAATCACCAAGCTTCTTTGCAAGTTCCAATATAGTTGAATCGCACGCGATTTGAGTGCAAAAATCAAGAAAAGTGCCAACTTGTTCCCGTAAAATATTTTGAATATTGACCTAAAAAAATGAGTAATTTCCAGATAAAATAACAGCGAAATCAGTTTTCGCTTGCCAATAAAACTCACAGATATTGAAGCTCCATTATTAAAGGAACATTTTAGTATATGCCATTCTTGATAAAACTTCTTAGCCACGCAATAGCAGCGCAAAATAAAGAGACACTGAAAACACGACCAATCACTCCGATTTACCATAGGAAAATGCATAGAAAATGTATGTCTCAACTGCGCCAAATATACAGACAGTTATATACCTACATGTGACGTCATGATTAGCCCGACCAATCAGAAGCAAGTTGTTTTCAGCCACAAATAATTAATTTCTGAACTAACTAGGCATTTTTTTAACAAAGTGATTTTAAATTAAATCATTAAAAATTCTGAGCTTTTTTATTTTACCAAAACATACAGAGCATGCAGATAGGTCCCAACCCAATTCTCACCAAGGTCCGCAATAGAAATCCGGCCGTGGCACGGCACAACAGCGGGCGGGCGCCGGTCAAATTCAACCTAATGCAATTGGGGTGTCCCACATCCGTCCATTAAGTCATCCCTTGCGATCGTAAAAGTTTTAGGCTCCATACGCACAGTAACTGAAGAGAAAATGGTTTCTACTCAATTTAGGCTGTGCAGCGAGAAAAAGGCACTTAGACCATTTACGCGCTTGAACGTGCAGTTCCTCTGGTGAAGTGAGTTCCCAACAAGATCAACTTTTCAATCCACAGCCATGAGCCAACCGATAAGCAATAGATAAATGAATATTTCGTTTACCACCAGTCAATAACGATAAAAGTTATTAATTCTCTGGAACTTAAAGTCTAGATTCACATGCTTGTGATGTTTCCTAGATTGCTCAATGCTGGTCCCATTCAGACAAATTACGGAACCGTTATGTCTCTAGATCGACAAACGTTAGACTGGGTGACGATTGGGGACAGGCAGCCGCTTGGGGACGGGGGGGGGGGGGCGAGGATGGTGCGGATCACCTACTCCGGCACCAAGGCGCCCCCATTCCGGAAATGAATCTCGGTTCCGGTCGGCTGGCCGTGACGTCTGCCACACGGCTGATGGCGGTGCGTCTCGACTGTCCCCAGCTGAGATGGTGCCTCCCTGTCGCACGTCCCCAGCTAAGATGGTGTCTCTCTCGACGGTTCCCAGCTGATACGATGTATCCCTCATCTCCTTCCTTCGTCTTCTTTTGTTTGTTTGTTTATTGGGGCTTTAGGGCGCGCCGACAGCAAAGGTCATTTTGCGCCCATCCTTCGTCTTCCTTTATGGTATTGGTGAGTGAAAATGTCTCTCTTATGCTTCCACCACTGCATTGTATGAACGATGCATCCAATAACCGACGGCGCGTTCCCCTGCCGACTGAAACATCTCTTGCCCGTCTATGAATGTTGAGACATCACGACCTCTTATCCAGTCTCATAGTACCGAGGTGAAAAACAGACAGGTCTCGTTCCAGTTTCTTGGCACCATCGCGTCTCCCAGCGCTGGGCCCGTATTCAGGTCGACGGCGTAAGTACATATTTTTGCGTAAGTACAAAATTTGTATTCAGGTTGACATACTTAAGTATTATTTGCGCCGAAGCCATCTACTTACGCCATTTGGTATTCAGGTCGAACAGCGTAAGTAAGTTTGGTATTCTGGTCAAAAACTTAAGTAAAACCTACGCCAGTTGGTATTCAGGTTGACATACTTAAGTTAATGCGTAAGTAAATAATCTACCTACGGTATTTTCCCATTGGCTATGGATGGAAACTCGATTGCTTTATTTGCTATTACCATCGACATTGCTTGAATTCCTTAGTGACAAAGTGACAGAAGTGTTTCATGTTTATTTCGTAGGCCGGACTGAGTGACAAAAGTGTTTCATGTTTATTTCGTAGGCCGGACTACAGGGGCGGTCGCAGACTTGGCGCTTGGGGGGGGGGCCAACTTGGCAAAGGGGCCCCTGCACTGACCCGGGGGGCCCGGTGCTAGCTTAAAAGGGCCCACGGGCGTAGTGCATAAGTGCAGAAATCCAGCCATGGCCGGTGAAGCGGGGGGGGGGGGGTAGGGAGCGGCACCCGAGCGGAGGCTCATTGCCAGCTTTGAGGGTGTACTATGTCGAAAAGGTAAGTTCATTTTGAAGCATTGGTAATGTCAATAATTCACGCAACTGTGAATTGACTACTGCAAAAAGTAAAACCGGCTAACTTAGCCATTTTGAAGATATCGTGCTAAAACTTTTGACAGTGGTTCATCGGTATGTGTTCAATCACATGTGTTCCGTTTCTTATTTTTCACTTGAGCACACATGTAAGTTTTGAAGACCATCACAGTAGCAAATGCATCGAAAGATAGATAGTAGTGGGCAAAATATCCTGACTTTGTCGTGCTGCATCGAAAGTAGTGTTGATGAGAAAAGGGGTTTTTATTCCAGATTATTGTGGGTAGAGAATACATTGTCTGCACCCACTGGATAATTATTGTTGGTGCAACTTCACCCACTGCACCCGTGGTTCCTACACTAATAGGCCCATGGATAACGCTTCGGCGATACCTATCGCATAGAGGCTGCAATGTGGCCCTTAGAGAACAGTGTCAGACCCCCAGAGGCCGGCGTTGGACCCAAGGGTCAGCGAAGGGCCTCAAAGGCCCCAGATGGGGCCCCAGAGGCTGATGTGGGCCCTCAGAAGCAAATGCGTGGCGCCCAAAGGTAAGTCTTGGGCCCCCATAGAACATAAACGGCCATCAGTGGCCGGTGTAGAGACCTCATAGGCCAGTTGGGGGCATATAGAGGCCAGTTTAGGGCCCTCAGAGACCAGTACAGGGCCTGCAAAGGGCAGTTTGAGACCATCAGAGACCGACTTGGGCACTCAGATGCTAATGTGGGTCCTTACAGGCCAGCATGGGGCCCTCAGAGGTCAGCGTGGCCGCCGTGAGGCCCTAAAAGACCGGCATGGGTCGGCGTTGGACTGCAGAGGCCAGCCTCAAAGGCCAAAGATGGGCCCTCAAAGGTGATGCGGGCCCTAAGAGGCCGGCATCGGGTGTTCAGAATCCAGTGCGGGGCCCTCAGAGGCTAATGTGCGCCCTTACAGCCCAGCATGGGGCCCTCAGAGGTCAGAATGGGGCCCGGAAAGACTGGCATGGGCCGGCGTTGAACCCCAGAGGCCAGCAGAGGGCCCTCAAAGGCCAAGATGGGCCCTCAGAGGCCGATGCGGGCCCTTAGAGGCCGGCATCGGGTCTTCAAAATCCAGTGCGGGGCCCATAGAGGCTAATATGTGTCCTTACAAGCCAGCATAGGGCCCTCAGAGGTCAGTGTGGGGCCCTAAAAGACCGGCATGTGCTGGCGTTGGACCCCAGAGGCCAGCGGAGGGCCCTTAAAGGCCAAGATGGGCCCTCAGAGGCCGATGCGGGCCCTTGGAGGCTGGCATTGGGTCCTCAGAATCCAGTGCGGGGGGCCTCAGAGGCTAATGTGGGTCCTTATAGGCTAGCATGGAGCCCTTAGAGGTCAGTGTGGGGCCCTAAAAGACCGGCATAGGCCGGCGTTGGACCCCAGAGACCAGCGGAGGGCCCTCAAAGACCAAGAGGGGCCCTCAGAGGTCGATCCGGGCTCTTAGTGGCCGACATCGGGTCTACAGAATCCAGTGCGGGGCCCTCAGAGGCAATTAAAGGCTAGTCTTGAGACAGAAATGAGGCCACCAGAGCCTGTGTGAGGCCCTCAGCCGCCGGTTGGGCCCCTGAGACCGGTTTAGGGGCCCTTAAAGGCCAGTGGAGGGCCCTCAGAGGTCGACGTGGGTCCTCAGCGGTCAATGTGGGCGCTTGACCGCCACTGAAGGGCCCTCAGAGGTGAGTGTAGGACCCTCAAAGACCGGTATAGGAGCTGTTAATAGCTGGCGTGGGTTTCTCGAGCCTCGTGACAATCGAATACGGGCCAGGGCCCCATACGCCCATGGGGGCCCATCGGTTGTTTGGGGGGGGGGGGCCAAATGATATGATGGCCCCCCCTGATTTGCCTTTGGGGGGGGCCATGGCCCTGATGGCCCCCCCCCCCTGCGACCGCCACTGCCGGACTAACACCATTATGGCTAAATTGTGATAAATGCATTCTCACCAAGCATCCATTCGCAGCTTAAACCGCGCACCGACGGGGGTCTGCGCCAACTTAGAACCGACGGGGGGGGGGGGGCGGATGACCGCCCCCCTGAAATCTCGAAAACGAAGCAAGATAGCGACAAGTGGTAAACGGCATGGGGTGCGCACGGGCCGGGTCTACAATTTTTACAAAGGTCATTTTCAGGTCAGGTCAAAGATGACGTCACAGAGGTCAAAATGGCGGCGCCTGATATGAAGAGATTTTTTCTCGAATAACTTTCGAAGTGGCCGAGCTAGGAAACCCTCGCCGAAACCCTAGGAAGCCCTAGGGTTTCCTAGAGCGAGGGTTAACCCTAGGAAACCCTAGGGTTAACCCTCGCCGTGCTGGTGGTCTGAGTTTTCCGTCTCGTGCTGGGGGGGGGGGGGAGGCGTTTGTAGGCCCCCGTCTAACTTGGCTCCTGGAAGAGCAGCAAAAATAAGCAAGGAAATACCACTGGCATGTTAAGGTCAGGTCAAAAGTCAGGTCAGCAGAGGTCATCAAAGGTCAAATTTCGCCTATTTCAAACAATTTTCGAAAAACCGACGCATAATTCTGGACCACCAATAGAGGAGCTACAGAGCCGCAGGAAAGCGCATTCGATAGCCTTTTTAACGCCTAGATTGTGCCCTAAGATTTGACTTCAGGTCAACAGTTAAGCCTCCATAGGGCAAAAAAACTAAAAAATAATCATTTTTATAAAAAAAAAAGTTTTCGGTAAAAACTGTTGACTCAAGAGAGTAACGACATTACTTTTACTAGCATCGTGTTCCTCTCGTCGAGCCGTCGAGTCAAATTCACTCTAATTTGACATTGACAGGTCATTTTGAAAAGTTGACCTCATGTCAATCTCATGACCTGACCAAAAAAGGTATTTTTGCATATCAGTCGATCCGTATAGTTGAGCTGAACACATCTGAGGTACTTTCACTGCTCTAGCCTATCTCTATCTAAAGTCGTTGTCGAACAAACTGTAGGGGACCTCCCATGACCTGTGGTGTCCTGTGCCAAGGTCAAGTGAAGATCAGGTCAATGTCCTTGACCTAAGACGACCTTAGTTCACTTTTCGAGCCCATCATGTTAGGTACTAGGATATTTTTTGGAGATAATGTCGAATTTGGCAACCATTGTCCATTTGAACATTTGTAGTTTTGATGTCAATGGGCACAGTAGGGTTCCCCCGCCCCCACATGCATCCTCCAAATTTCGTCTCTAAAGCTTCCATAGAAGCTGAGATCTTAGGGGTCGACATTCGTCCCCCCCCCCTCCCCTTCAATGGCCGTAGTTCTCCGAACTCTTCCAATGCGCGTGATAAGTCAGCTAAATACGAGTATGGCTTGTTGTATTCCAGAGAAATAGACGAAACATGTAGGTACGACACGTAGTAACAATCTCAAACAAGCTTTCCGCCCGCTCTCATTTACAGGCTGGTGTGGGACATAGTTGGAGCACAGTCTCCTGCACCCAGTCGCCATTCCATCACCGATGCGATTCGCTTAAGGGCGAAGCTTTGCAGGCGCTGTTCTTCAGTGATTTTCTTCAGCTCCTCCAGAATATCTTTCTGGACCGCCAGCATAGCTTCCACCCGGGACCGGTGTTCTTCCCCTTCCCCCCTTCGCGGACGTTTCTTCGGTGGAAGCTGCGAAGTGCTTGGATGGTCGCCGTTGGTTACATCTTCCACAGTTTCCGACGTGTCCACGCCCCCCACTACACCGTCAACTGCCTCCTCCCCGATCACTTCAACTATCTTAATGCTCAGGCTGTTGGGAGGTGGCGGTGGAGGTCCTCCGCCGGTTTTCTTTGTTTCGGCCTTGTACCTGCCTACATCTTTCTTGGCTTGAAGCTTCAAGTCGTTCCACTTCTTTTTCAAGTCATCAGTGGTACGGCTGATCGCGGTTGCCGCCTGCATTTCTTCCTGTATCGTTTTCCATGTTTCTCCTTTCGTTTGAGAGCTGTTTCCAGGTCCAGAAAATTTCCCCAAGATTGTGGCTTTGTCGAACATTTTTCCATCGATGATCTTCAATGAAATGCATTTTACTCGATTTTACAACGCATTTCTTGAAATGCCTGTAAACGGTGAAAATTCGACATTTGACCTGACCTGTGACGTCATCGGTTTGACCTAGGTCAATGAACTTGCGTCACAAGATAGGCCCCTGTTGGGGCTATCCAACACCGTTTGCCGCTTGTCGCTATGTCGCGTGGTTCTCAAGATCTTAGGGGGCAAATTGCCCCCCCCCCCAGCAGGGCGCGTGGCTCGGCAGACCCCAACGGGGCGCCGGTTAATTTGACACCGGCTCGTGTCTCAACAAATGAATTTCCTAGCCACCATACGTCGGCCGGAAAAGACGTCATAATATGTGTATATATTTTTTATATATGTAATATATATATTTATTTTAATATGTGTATACATTTTAAGATATATTTTTAAGATTTTAAGATAAAAACGAGTGAAAGTTTATTAAGTAATATGTAACTAATTAGCTACGAAGCTACGTCATCAAACATGCATGCATGAATGCATGCACATACATTCATAAATGCGTGATTCAAGCTTCTATTCTATTCAAAAAATGACTTACGTGTCCTCCGGAGCACACGTAACTTCACAATGATAAACAAATGGACATACTTACGCCAATCGTAAGTAGATTTGACATGAATGCCAAATATACGCCTCACTTACGTGCGCCGTTCGACCTGAATACCAAAATGCAAGATTTACGTGAGTTGTCTGGAATTGAACAATTTTTACTTAAGTATGTACTTACGCCAAAATGATACTTAGGCCGTCAACCTGAATACAAAAACTACTTACGCATTTGCGCAACTTAAGTAAAACTTAAGTTACGCCGTCGACCTGAATACGGGCCCTGGTCTACTAGTTAGTTTCATCTAGTCTTACAGTGCTCTTCTCACTTGTCTCCGCCGAGCCAGTCAGTATGGCGCGACAGCCTCTACCATTCGCTCGTCTTGAGCATGCGTCATTGTATCGTTTCTCACTCACGACTCTGCGGGCTATGAACTCCCATGTAACACACAGAGCCCATTTACGACAGAGACTGGACCGGGCGGCGCACTGTATCGAGGTACCATCGACCGACGCGGGCGGCTCGACGATCCGCCGGCGGCCGTGAGACCAGACGGACCCGCTCACTGATCGGGCAGCTCGTATTTCAGCTCCTGGCCCCGGGGATGATCGATCTCTTACTTACACGCAGCCGTGCAGCAATGTCGGGCACAAATGTAAGCGTCTAGCCCCGGCCGCTGGCGTCAGAGGCAAACGCCGAACTCGGAGCCAACCAAGCGTGTATCCAGCAGACAAACAAACAAACTGAAACGCCCTAGAAAGAAAAGACAAACAACTGTCACAATCCCGACACATACAAAGCCGGCACGAAATATCAAAACCCGTTATTAGAGAATGTGAAATAAAATAAACAGTAATTATCACGAAAGTTGAAACCCACCGTTCAAGCAGGCGCAATCCAATCACATCTCGATCCTCGCCATGTCGCGGCGCACCGAAGTCCCGCGCTGGACGCGACGGGGGCTCAACGGAAATTCGGCTGCTCTCTCATTGGTCAGAATAAACGATTACCTGATTGGCTCTCGCGTGGCGTGCAACTACATCATTGGACAAAATCATTACAGGAAGTCTAAAACTCTTCGGATAAGAAATATGACACATAACTAAAGAAACATTGGTACCGAACAATATTAAATAATAAAATAGTCATTACAAATCAGTATCATAACTAAATAGAACTAAACACGCGACAACAAACCAAGGACATTATTGCAGCACAGGACGAATTTAGAGTTGCAACTTTCACTTCTGGTAGGCCCAGTATCCGCTCGCATAACATGTAAGCGGAAATCCGCTTACACCCTTCCTCCCTAACGCGAAGAAACTTCTCGATTATTTACACATACAATACAACGCATCGACCTACGCAAAAGGAACTTTTTTTTTTAACTGGACGGCTAAACATGTTCGGTCTCAACTGAATAACTCCGTATTGCAGCTCAGCTCGTGCGCTTCTCCATTCGCTAGAGAACTACCTAGGTGCCCATTGTACAGAGGTAACACTAAGGCTCGCTTGCAGCTGTTCTGACTACGATAGGAATCTCAAGTCAAGTTATCGCCCAATATCATTGCCTTTCACCCAGTATTAAACATTAAAAACGACAGCAGCACACAGCAGCTGTGTGATAGGTACCCACAACGGAAAATCACGGCGAATACCTGTCGGGAGGACTGACTACTCGTGTTGACCTACGCAATTCGGGACTGCGCATATCTGCGGTAACCTGAGTGTTCGTCACGTCGGGCGGCACCTCTGCTGCTCCAGTCGGAGCTGAACCTGCTATCGATTCTGCGACTCCCTCTGGCGTCTCACGTGTCTCACGCGCTGTCTCTGTCTGAACTGGGGGTGTCTGCGGGGCGAAAGATATGGCGAACGGATTCAGCAGGGACAGGGCCGGCGGTCCTGAGTCGTCAAGACTAGCGGCGTCAGCTGGTTGGCAACTAGGCCTACCTTCACACTGCGCACCACTTACCCTCTGATTGTCACTGACACCATCCATCCTCCTTCGGCCTGTCGGAAAGGTCACGCCTGCTGCTGTCCCGACAGCCGGCTGTGGTCTCGCGGCGGGGTCCGCCCGTGAGACGGACGCTGTCGGTGCGGTCACCGGTGACTCACCTTCTCCGGTATCCACTCGAGGCTTCAACCTGTTGTGGTGTACGATGAGCGTAGACCTAGCTCCTTCTAGTCTGATCCTATAGTTCAGAGGACCGACCTGATCTACTACTACTGCTCTCTTCCGAGGACGCAAAAACTTATAATACTGACCGCGCGGAACGATTCCCTTATGCAGATACACTTTGTCTCCAGGTAGGTAACTATTCTCATTTAGCTTTCTATCATAAATCTCCTTATTCTTCTGATGACTTCTGTTCGAGTTCTCTAGTGCTACTTTGTGCAGAGCACGCAGATTGGTCTGCAGCCTCTCTAGATACTCCGTGATGGGTCGGGTCCTGCACCGAGTAGGACCGGCGTACTCGGCATCGGCGGGCAGCCTTGGCTCCCTGCCAAAAAGTACGCAGTACGGTGACACGCCGAGGGAGCGGTGCACCTGACTGCGGAGCCCGAGCATCAAAAGGGGCAGGTGGATGTCCCAGTCTGAGTGCTCGTGATCCTCAAGGAATTTAGACAGCATACCAAGCACAGTACAATTGATTCTTTCACAGATTGAATTACCCATCGGATGGAATGCCGTGGTATGTGACTGCTCTATCCCCAGTAACTGGCACGTGAGCTTCATAACTTCCCCGGTGAAGCAGCCACCCAAATCCGAATGGATCGTCTTTGGCACCCCATATCGAGACACAAACTCTCTGACAAACGCCTGAGCTACCTCAGTCGCCTCTTGTGTCTTCAACGGAATACACTCTACAAATCGCGAAAAATGATCGATAACTACGAGCAAGTGTCTGTGCCCCTGCGACGTCACTGGCAGGCCAGACAAAATGTCGAGCGCTACTACCTCCATGGGCGATGAGGCTGGCAGCTGGCCCAGGGACGCTCGCGGGGCGGGAACCGGCTTGTTCCGCTCGCCGCAGCGGTGACACGAGTTACAGAACTTTTCTATATCTACAGCCATGCCGGGCCACCAGAACCTTAACCTAGCTTGAGCTAACAACTTATCACTAGCGAAATGACCTCCCGTGGGTCCGGCGTGCAGAGAAGTCAGCGCCCCTGAGATCAGACTCTTGGGCAGCACTACTTGTAGCTGATCAGAATCGCCAGGCCTTCTTCTGTACACGCGGAACAGAACTCCGCCCACCAGTCGCAATCTGGACCACTGCGACAAGTATTTGCGACACGACTGGGGTAGATCCTTAGCTTTAGGCTTGGTTCCCGCGGAGACGCACTTCGATATTTCCGCGATATCCTCATCCTTGTCTTGCTCCGAGCGAATGTAGCTGGTCGACCAATCGTCTGACCTTACCTGAAAGCAGTATTCAGTCTCTGGGTCCGTCTGACATGACTGATCAGTCTGCTCGTCTGGTCTGCGAGAGAGAGCGTCTGGCACTGTGTGGAGGGCGCCTGGGCGATACTCGATGGTGAAGTGGAACTGAGACAAGATCTGGAACCAGCGGGCAAGCATGCCAGTCGGGTTGCGGAAATTGAGCAGCCATCGGAGACTCGCGTGATCACTCCGTACTTTAAATTCCTTACCTTCCAGGTACGCAGAAAACTTTTGCACGAAGATCACTACCGCTAGCAGTTCTTTCTGAGTGGTACCGTAATTCATCTGCGATTTTGACAGCTTCTGACTCCCATACGCGATCACTTTCTCCACGCCACCCTGAACCTGTAGCAGCACGGCGCCCGCCTGGGTGTCAGAACTATCACAATCAAGAATAAAAGGACCTGCGTCTCGGCTGAAATCGGGCAGCGTCAGCACTGGGGCTTCACTGAGGGCTTTGCGAAGCCGGTCGAACGAGAACTGCGCCTCCTCTGACCACTGGAACTTCACGTCTTTCTGCAACAGCTTGAAGAGCGGTGCAGAGATGCTCGCAAATTTTTTGACAAATTTGCGCATGTAACCAGCCAGCCCTAGGAATGAGGAGAGCTGCTTGGCTGTCCGCGGAATCGGCCAGTCGCGCACTTTGCTCACACGGTCGGGGTCGAGAGACAAGCCACTCTCATCCACCACATGTCCCAAGAATTTGACACTCGAACGGAACAGGGAGCACTTTTCCAGATTGATCGTGAGACCGGCTCGGTGGAGCCTGTCTAGAACTAGCTCGAGCTTCTCAAGTGTCTCCTCGAACGTCTTACCACCCAAACAAACATCATCAAAGTAGGAATGACACGTGCCCTTGGGAAGATCGCGCAAAACAATATCGAGCATGCGGGCGCAGCTAGCCGCGGCACCATTGAGTCCCATCGGGAGCCGAAGGTGCTGCCAAGCGCCGAACGGGGTGACGATAGTCGTTTTAGGACGATCCTCTTCTCTCACACCGATTTGAAAGTAACACATGCGAAGATCAAGCACACAGAACATTGAATTTCCACCCAGGGAATCTAGAATCGTGTCTATTCTGGGGACAGGATAAGCAGGCATCTTAGTCACAGCGTTAACCTTTCGGAGGTCAGCACAGATCCGGACTCGTCCATCTTTCTTTGCGACAAAGCATGCAGGACTACTCCAATATCCATTCGACTCTTCCAGAACCCCTAGATCCACCAAGCGTTGTATCTCGGCCCTTACCTTATCCTCCAGGAATGGTGGGACGCGATGGGGTGCTGAACGTATCGGCGGACTGTCACCTGTGTCGATGTGATGCTCCACCGCGGATGTGAAGCCCAACCGACCATCAAACATGTCACTATATTTGGTCAGCAGCTCGGTCACCTTCTCCTTCTGCTCCTTACTGAGGTCTGTGTCTGACAGGTCTATCTTTTCACGCCAATTGGGATCTGCGTCACCTGAAGGGACTGGAAACTCAGCCACGCCCACTTCCAGTCTACCGATCTCCGCACGCTTGGGGATCGTGACCGGCTCAGTTGTAATGTTTCTCACAATGCACGGAACACTCTGACCGTTTACCTGCACCATGGAAGGAACCAACTCGAGTCCCGGGACTTCAAGCAATGGCTCGCACAGTGCTGGCCCTCTGAAGTCGACGTTTGGAACAAAACCTGGAAAGAAAACCTCGTGTCCGGCCGGAACCGCGATGTCTCTCTGACAAATCACCTTACCCACCGAGAAGACTGAAGCGGAGATGGTTCTGACCATTTTCGCAGAGCTGAGGATCAGCTGACTCTTGGTGAGATCCAGAACACACGGGCACACGCCAAAGAACTCCAATCCCAACAAAACAGTGCAGTCAATCTGATCCGAAACATAGAATGGAACCACCACTACTTCTCCAGCAACTTTAACGGCAATCTGTGTACGACCGATCAGTGGTAGGGGGTCCCTGCTAACCGTGTGTGCCACTGTGGCCGTAGTGAAAAGGGGAGGGGCCTTGGGGAGCACATCAAAAACGGATTTGTGAATGATATTAATGCTGCTGCCGGTGTCCAGCGTCACTGAACACGTCACACCTCCCACATCAGCGTCAAATGTCATGTCAGCATTCAAGTGGACTGTCCTCTCACCTGCTCGGGCTGCAACGACTGGGCCATCCGGGGCGGCTGAAACGGCTGCGGCCGCTGGTCCTGTGGTCTGGCATCCCACTGATGTGGACCTGGTCCCCGCTGGAACCCTGAGATTGGGGTCCGCTGCTGCTCGGGTCTGGGGTCGGGGCCGGGCCCAGCCCGCTGGGGGTTTACCTGCTGCGTGCACATCCGGGCCAAGTGTCCTTTGGTCCCGCACACATGACACGGCAGGTGCCTTTGCCGACACCGCGCCTGGTTGTGACCGGGCCTCCCACAACAGAAGCAAGTACGGCCGCTGCTGGACACTGGGGGAGAACGAGCGCTTACCTGCGGACGCTCCAGTCGCGAGAGTTTCAACTCCAGCTCCTGAACTTTCCGACGAAGTAGGTCTGTCTCGTCTGTGGCCGCTACCTGCCGAACCGTCTGGCTCGCTGCCACCTTCGCGGCGCATGAGAGGTTTCTCACCTTTGCCACCGCACTGTCGAACGTCTGGATGCCCTCGCCTATTAGCGCTTGTTGATATGTCGGTGGCAGTGATTGGAGGAAGTAATTGTACAGCAAGGGGTCATGATCGGTATGCCGGGTGTCGGGAAATGCGCGACTGACTAGCCCTCGAAGCTTCACCACAAAAGCATCAAGGCTGTCATCTGTTGTGAGTCTCAAAGACCGGAGCTGGACCTGTGCCTCGACTTTGTCGCCGGAGGGGAAAGCCAGTTCCAATCTCTTGCACGCGTCGCCTACCTTCTTCTTGCACTCGGTCGGGAAGGCATCGTAGGCGTCCCTCGCAATTCCGGACAAGCACAGAGGCAGCAGAGCTACTTTTTTATCGTCATCCCATCCTTGTAGGACTGCAAACGTGTCAAAGTCCGCGATGAAACGAGAGACACTGCCCTTACCGGCGAAAGACGGCAGACCGACCGATAGTGACTGCGTCGCCATGCTGAATGTCAAATTTGGCACACTTCCAACGGAAAAAAGTCGGTGATGTAAGGGGAACCGCAGATTCGTTAATACGGAAAGTAATTCAACAAGTTACGCTAAAATTAAATGCTCAAATTACTGCGAGAAAGGCGATGGAAAGGACGTTTTACAATGGAAACAGAAATCGTAGAGCCAGTATTACCTCGTTACAGTGAGACCGCAACACTTTACCAGCAACCAACATCACACCTTCCCAAACCAAGCACATACATGACACACAATATCAATGAAACACCCTTGTCACCACTCATATCCCCAACCACCAAATGTTTATGTCCACGTCAGCCCAGTTTGGCACACCTCAGCTTCAAATGTCCACGTGCGTCTTCATAAGGGGGGGGGGGGGGGGGTAGTGCGCGCATTGTCACCGGAGAATACCACGCACGGCGTCCTCGGCAGGGGGGGGGGGGAAGCACCTGAGTCTCCGGGGGGTCAGAAGGTGCTCGTGTCCGCAACAGGGGGGAGTGCACTCGTCCCAGTCTCCATCGGGAGTGGCCGGTAGTCCTCGGACCGCGAGGCAGGATTACCCGCTCCAACAATGGTCAAAGGGCGATCGCTTAGATCGGGTGACACAAGCGTTCAGGCACATCCCGCTATCGGATAAGTCCGAACTGGATAGGTCTCACCGGCGTGTAGGCCTTGAGCAGTCAGCTGTCGCGCTCGGAGAATCTTATACTGACGCCAGGTGTAGGCCGTCGAGCTCGGAGAATCCTACTGACGCCAGATGCAGGCCGTCAAGCTTAGGCCGTCGAGCTCAGAGTATCCCACCGCTGCCACCAGATGTAAGCGTCTAGCCCCGGCCGCTGGCGTCAGAGGCAAACGCCGAACTCGGAGCCAACCAAGCGTGTATCCAGCAGACAAACAAACAAACTGAAACGCCCTAGAAAGAAAAGACAAACAACTGTCACAATCCCGACACATACAAAGCCGGCACGAAATATCAAAACCCGTTATTAGAGAATGTGAAATAAAATAAACAGTAATTATCACGAAAGTTGAAACCCACCGTTCAAGCAGGCGCAATCCAATCACATCTCGATCCTCGCCATGTCGCGGCGCACCGAAGTCCCGCGCTGGACGCGACGGGGGCTCAACGGAAATTCGGCTGCTCTCTCATTGGTCAGAATAAACGATTACCTGATTGGCTCTCGCGTGGCGTGCAACTACATCATTGGACAAAATCATTACAGGAAGTCTAAAACTCTTCGGATAAGAAATATGACACATAACTAAAGAAACATTGGTACCGAACAATATTAAATAATAAAATAGTCATTACAAATCAGTATCATAACTAAATAGAACTAAACACGCGACAACAAACCAAGGACATTATTGCAGCACAGGACGAATTTAGAGTTGCAGCTTTCACTTCTGGTAGGCCCAGTATCCGCTCGCATAACATGTAAGCGGAAATCCGCTTACACAAAGACCGCCCGGCAATAGCTTGATTTGGGGCTCGAATAGAGTGAGCGGAGGATGGCCAGCACGAGGAGGGAGAGAGGTTTATGGCAACTGATTGTTGTGAGCGCAGAAATCTGAGGCACTGTTTCCATAAGCAATTGTTGTCTGGGAGCAATTGCTTATGTATAAACCTAAAAATGTGCTCAATAATAAAAAACACACTTTTCATAACTTGAACATGTGTAACTTGTGTCTGTCCTCACTTTGTATTGAAAGTGATCTGAAATGATTTGTATTTTGTAGGGAGTAGGGACATATTAGCATTAAATGTTACATGATGGGATTAGGTACACAGAAAAACAAAAAACAAAAAAGTCTCATCATCTCTCTGTAAAAACAAAACTGTGTATTATGACGAGATGAATCAGACGAGCCACGCCTCCACCAAATTTATATTCGCTGGAACAGTAGCGGCGGAACACCTTCAATTAGGGGGGGGGGGGCACTGCCAACTTTTGGTCCCATTCTTTCCATGCAACGCCCATAGGACTAATGTTAAAATGCCAAAATCAAAGGGGGGCACGGTGCCCCGGGGCCCTCCCCGTTCCGCCGCCTATGCGCTGGAACTGAAAATGTGCGTCGCGCTACGCGGATCGTTTCACGGCGCGTCGGCGACTGAAGGGTGCGATGCTGTGCCGCCTTACACTGACGCCAGGCGGCACAGCCTACCTAAACGGTCGCTCTCTTTCCGCGCACGGAAGTCGGGCCAGGCCGTGTGGCCACTGCCTGGCCAGGGTGGGCACTGGGCAGGGACATTCAACAGTGCATTGTTATGATAAGGGTGGTCCTTGCGGTACCATTCTGCCAATGATGGTGGCATTCCGTACCACGCATATCTTTGTAAATGGGCGCCACAGAAAATATCACATTATGGTCATATTAAAGATGCAATATTCCATTACTATGCTACCGAAGTGCCGATGCATTTATGATTGGAACGTGTAAGCTTGGGAGGTGAGGACTGGAAGGTCCTTGTAATTGTGAATATCGGTATTGTGTTGGCAATGATAGTGAGCAGCAGCCAAGCCACATATGACATGCCGCTCGCAGGTGCGCTACAATAGTCCGTTGGAACTAAATCGGAATTGTGTTTTTCATATTTTTTAATTCTTTCCCCAAAATGCCTATTCATTTATTGAAATAAGCGTCTTTGATGGGGAGGGAAAACATTTCGCATTGGCTGATTGTTTACGGACTGCGTTTCGACCGAGGCTGCCAAATTCCACTCTGGCGCAATCAAGTGATCTTGATTTGCACTCCAAAGTTCCATCCCCTGGGATCTCGCGATTAAGCCCGGTTCTGTGATCTAAGCCGCTCCCACGTTAAAACTGGGCACCAAGCAGAGCGTTTTTGTCACATAGTGGATAATTCAGATACTGAGGGTGATTGCACTCAGATCGACATTTACTATCTGCGAACATCACTTTCGATCGGCTTGGCCGAGGCGAGTAGAAGAGTGAAGCTTGCATTTTTGAACCACAAAGGAACATTACTTTAAAATTTTAGAAAGTTTAATGTCATACAACCAGACAACCAGAGATCTGTAGGCATCACACCACAAAGGAAGTGTAATCACGAGTCGATTTCCCCTCCGAGCGGACTGGCCGGGATCATGTCCTCGTTATTGTCATAGGCCCGATCCCGAGACACAGCCGCCGGCAATAGAGTTCAATGAACGTGACCCTCTGAGAAGGGCTTCCGTGTGAGATCGACCGTTCTACAGCGTCGTGAGGAACTGATTGGTTCTGGCCGCCATCCTGCCAGCGATACGGGGAGTACCACGGGTCACAATGAACGTCTTGTCACAATGAATGTCTTATGGCCGTTCTGCTTTTGTCTCTCGTACAGGGTTGTAGTGTAGCCCACAGTGGCACGCCGTTGGAACTCACTGAGTTACTGTTTATGGTTCTATGAAAGTGACCTGGTGTCTGTGAAGATCTATATGATCTGGTGCACGAAGATCTACGTAATGATCTGAAGGTTTTTGCACGCGGTGCACATTGAAAGTTTTAGTGCCTTACCATCAACCATGAATGTAAATGTGATTAAAAAGGATCTGCATTCTGAATAAGTCAGCCAGTCAAGCAGTCACGCACCCAAACAAATGATATTGGTTAGCCGACGTTATGCACTATTGACCCAATGGAAAAGAAGTGTAGCGCGACACATTTATAAGAAAAAAAGATCGCAATGCCAGCATACGTTCATCAACAGTAAACCATAAAAACAAATATGTAGCCGCATGCAAAGGTCTTGATTCACCTTTGTTGTTTATATGTACCAAAACTTAACAAATAGCAGTAGGTAATTGATATTTTATAATCATTCCTACAATAAACTGATCCTTCAAAATCAACGGCGTTGCTCTGACTTTCTTTGAATATTTCTTTTTTAACATCACGCTTCCAAAATATGCGTTCCGGTTCCACAGAAGGATATATATGGCCGAAACTCGAGATTGAGCTCGACGAGATATGCTTTATTAACCAGTAGGCAACCACGCTCCTTCAGCCACAAAAATGGTTGGAATAAAATAAAAAGGAATCGGATGCGTCGAACGGAGACTTATCTCCTATCTATCAGTTCGGAAAAATGACCGATCCTTTTATGTCCAGGAAGAACATAAAATAAAATGAAAACCTTTCATAACCACTAGAAATAAAATGAGCTAAGGGGCCATTTGTGCAGACAAAACAAAATTATTGAGTCATTATTTTGCGATAAAGTGAACCAGTGCAACACCACTGTGATTATTCCCATACGGTAGGTGTCGAAAATCGAGAATCAGGTATGAAACCAGACAATACATGCGCAACATCATGACAAACTTGGCAATACCGGGTGCTACTACACAGACGTAGCGATTCCGGTCTGTTGGCTATGTGCTTCAATCAGTTCGTGAGTCAAGAAAAATAGATGGCTGGGTTTATGCAGTGTTCTATAGTCGGTCTCAAACGCAATCCTGCCTGTCGACGCAGCCACGCCAGCAGCTCGGTATTCTGTGTACCTGAGCTGTAGGAGCTCCGTTTGGCCGGCCGCCGAGCCAGAAGCGCAACTCACTGATCGACCTGAAAATAGGCCTCCGTGCCGCTATGTATGAACGGTTTATGACTATTTATACGAGCTGAGGCTGGCGCGCTCGCAGTGCCTATGAGCCATATTTCACCGGAGCGCAGGGTTCGTACCGGCGTGGACGACCGAGATAGGCCGCCCCACCATTAGGCGCTGTCCACATTATCGGCCCTCAGCGGGGCGTCCGCTTACTGACCGGGCCACCCGCCTGAGGAGCACCCGATGGCCCCCGAACTGCGTGTCATTTATATATCAACCCGCCCGCTCCCGCATGCCAGCGACGACCAGGAATGTCAGCTGTACGGACTTCCGAGACTCGTGAATCAGATCGAAATGGGCATAGGCATTTTATCCTGATTGTTTCTTTTATTTTGGATCGCATAACAATATTTTCAACGAAAGAATCGACCCTTAGACGCCGTCAGTGCTCAACAAATGCTGGTCAGTCGCATCGATTCATGTTCCACACATGTGAGAGGTTACTGGAGAGTTCATGGGCTCACCGATCTGTTACTTAGCGAGTTGCAGTATCCTGGCCAGTATCACTGTAAAAAAATGTTTACCAAGTTCCTAGTTATCCGGCCACTTTCACTAACAAAACGCGAGTAGACTGTAAGTCTACTCGCATTTTGTTGGTGAAAAGTGGCCGGATAAATAGGAAATTAGTAAACATTTTTTAGTGTATGAAAGACGAGCGGAAAATTCAATTTCATAAACATTAAATCGTCTGTCTTATCAACTAATCGAAGCACTCTTCTACAGTTGCTACTCCGGTCCCAAACTCATCAGATGAGGACTGGGGGTGGCACGGAGCAGTAGTCTGGGGCCACCAGACATAAGTCAATAGTCATCGATCGCTGAGTGTGGCACGGCGGAAGGAGGGATGCATTCACGGGAGGCGGCACTGTTTGCATAGCACCAGACCGGGGAGGGGGGGGGGCGGCTGTAGGACCCGCTGAAAGCCAAAAGATTGACCCACACATTAGGCACCGCGCGGGATCACGGAAAACACTCATATGGGACTGACGTAATATGATATAGGACTGACAGACATGAATAAAAAAAAAAAAAAACAAGAAAAAAGCCGTCGCGCTCAGTCGGATTTCGGATGAGGTTCAGTAGACCACACTGAACTGTGGCTGTGAAACGTACACTTCAACTGCATTCACTTCTTTTATCGGGTCAAAAAATAAAATAAGCAATTATTAATAAGGATACCGTTTTGATCATAAATGCTAAACAACGTTGCAACAGTCAGAATCACAATTAAAGGTTCGCAAAACGTGCCAAGAAGTTACTTGTATCATCAGATTTCTAAGGTATCTTCTCCAAAAATGAGAGTACCTAATCAGTCTATTATCACCTGTCAATGTCAATATGTCAAGTTCTACTTGAGTGCTGATTTTAGTCCGGCGAACTGAATACAATATGGTACAACTTGCTCGTTTCTAGTCCTCTTGCTTTAATCATTTGCACACTTGCGCATTCATGTTGATTACTGATCCCCGCGACGTAAAGCTAAGGCCTAAGCGTCGGCCCCTGCTTATTCCAATATCACAGCGCCCTCCCATCGCCCTGTCGCTGTATTTTGCGTTCGTCCCCGCCCCGGTCACCGTATTTTGCGTTCCATCGCCCGACGGACGACTCCTGCTGCTCAACCCGACTGCTCGATCCGCCGCCGGCAGCGCACAGAGCGTCTCCGCGCCTCAAATCGCCTCTTTCAACAGCATTATTGCATTGGGAATCGGCGCCGGAACGCGGCCTCCCACCGGCACCGTGAACCGTATCGACCGGACCAGCCGTGCACCCGACAGCGGGCGTGAGCCGATGGGTGTAGAACGGCGGGTGTAAGCTGATGGGTGTAGGACGGTGGGTGCCGCCGTGGGGGCGCCTGTGGGATGCAGCTGTCATAACTCATTAACCGGTCACAGCGGAAGCAGCAGTGGCAAAATATAACCCAGTTACGGCATCAGATTATGTTATTAGACTCCTCATAATTAGAAAGTTTCTGACTAATGTAGTGAGCGTCTTCAACGAAGTAATTTAATTGGGAAATTTGTCACTCAGCGGTGAAATCATCCACAGAAAAAGCGAGCAAAACATTGAAGAACAGCCACAGAAAATATAATTTGAAGACGCACTCAACAACGAAAATGGGTGAAGAAAAGACGCTAAAATCACATGGCTGACATCTACCAACACATTCTTCATTTGCACATTTTCCTGACAATTTCTGGTACTTTTTACCACTGGTAAGTACTTAGTAGGTAAGCCCGGGTGTGTTAGAAGAACGAACATAACATCACCAGCTTTTTTTTGCGTTCACTTTGACAGGTCGTGTGCCGGATGGAGATGCCGTCACACCGGAGGGACACCGGACAGCACTGAATATGCGATGCGCTCCAAGAGACGGCCACGTCCGACGGAAGCCCAGCCGAGGCGGCTGGCGCGCGCCGCGGAATACCAAGGACCGGGGTGGGAGTCGGCACGGGGACCACGTCCTCGTCGACACATGAGCCTGATGGAGGCTGGCGGTCAGCCGCCCCAGCGGAGTGGGGCGCCATGGGAGCGGGTCCGGGACCGAACGACCGGTGACGGCCGGCAGGTCATCCGGTACGACGGACACGTGAAGAATGGCCACGTAAAATGTCCGGCGGAGGAGTGCATGATCCGACTGTGAAGTTTGAGAAAA
Organism: Amphibalanus amphitrite; assembly: GCF_019059575.1. NCBI lineage: Eukaryota > Metazoa > Arthropoda > Thecostraca > Balanomorpha > Balanidae > Amphibalanus > Amphibalanus amphitrite. Next base: position 79,707 of record NW_024881508.1, read on the forward strand.
GACGGGTGCACTATAGGTACCTACGTGATGTCCTAAATCCTTAGAACGTGCCTTTTACATGGGCCTTAGGTCCTAACCGGTATGATTTTAAGGTGCGTTACCAGCGATGCATCGAATAGTCACTGAGCGAAAAAACTGAACCATGTCTGATGTCACCTGTGCATAACTGACTGTTATCTTTTAAATAAACGTTAATCCAAGACCAAATGTTGTCGACAAGAGAAATCAAAAGCATAATGGCTTCCCTCTGTTCGGTCAACAAAAAGATTGTTACAGATAGTCAGTACAGTGCCACGAGACGCGAGATAGGTACAGCCTGACTGTCGGTTCCTGAGGGTCCCGGTAGTATATCACCTCCACCATTCTGAATAGCTAAGATCCAGGAGTTCTAGCTTGACTCTTGAGCATTTACAGCGAGATACAAGACAGTCAGGCATCTCAGTTTTTATTCCAATTTAGCCGACGGCGTCTGACAGTGACACTCAGTTTCTGCCACCAGGGAGTGTCTCGGCCTCTCTCGCTGGCTGGCGAGACTGATAAGCGCCGGTGGCACGCCACACGGCCCCGCCCGGTCGTTTTCCTGCAGCTAACCGGGCCAGACGGAACCCGACAGGCATACGGAGGTTGGCGGCAGCCCAGAAAAGCCTTATCCCACCGCTGGGAGGCAGGAAACATTGCGGGGAATCGCGGCTGTTGGTTCTGAAAATGAGGATCGGAAAGAGCTGAATGCCGTATTCGGAGCAGAAGCGATTTCCGGTAATTTAATTGCCGGCCATCGGAAGTGAACGCGCCATTGCTTGAAAGCGAACGACGGCGAATAACACTGCAAATATAGGTATGCCTTTCCTAAATATGACAGCTTGCAACAGAATGCCACTTGACGTATAGGTGTATTTTTGGCACACCTTCATTGCACTACGGTGTGTGCTAGTCGTAAATTTTCACACTACCAAGCACGGTTTCGGAGTCGTGGTAGCGCTGTTCCGACTCCGAGACTCCGGGCTCTTGACCGACTCCGGCTCCGACTCAGAATCCAACTCCGGGTCTGATGCGAAGCATTGAAACCGACACTTAGAGCAGATTCTAGTTCCAACTTACAATTTACATACATAATACAGCTAACACAATCAGGGATGCGGAGCCGTGGAAATTTCAGACGGCTCCGGCTCCGGCTCCGGCTCCGGAGAAAAAAATCGGCTCCGGCTCCGGCTCCGGCTCCGGGTGAAATGTCATGGCGGCTCCGACTCCGGCTCCGGCTCCGAGTAAAATGATCCGGCTCCGGCGGCTCCGGCTCCGGCGGCTCCGGCTCCGGCTTCTACTCAGTACATCCCCTATGCGATCAATTAAATACGGGTGGAAGAAAAAAGGCGATGGGATTGGTACACGTTGCTTCTGTATTTGTATAACAAGGCTATTTTGAATACCACATTGTTTTACGCCTTGTACTGTCAAACCGAACTAGGTAAATAATTGTTTCCTCTTGAGAAAAGGAGCCGGAGTCGCCCCCTTTTTGACGGCTCCGGCTCCGGCTCCGGCTCCGGGCTATATTGTTTCACGGCTCCGGCTCCGGCTCCGGCTCCGGGCAAAATATGCCGGCTCCGGCGGCTCCGGCTCCGGCTCCGGCTCCGGCTCCGCATCCCTGAACACAATCATTGGTATTGACTCATGACTTTCATCACTTCATGCCTTCCGGCCTGCGAGTATCTGCCAGATCACTCATTTGTACGCAGCAGCAGAATCGCCTCGACAGCGTCCTGCTTGAGCCGGGACCGCAGGTCAGTAAGCAGCAGCCTCATCGCCGAGAAGAGCCGCTCGATGCTGACCTGGGTCACCGCCACCGGCAGCGCAGCGACTGCAAGGCTGCATGACTGTACGGCCGCGGGATAGGATGGATGTCCGGCACACATATCGGCCCTTCAGTCAGCCCAGGTTCTTGAGATCGTTGACAGCGTCCTGGGGGGGGGGGGGGGGGAGGGGATGGGGCGCGTTGACCGTTTGTCCACCTGCCGGCCCTTTTCCAGCCGGTCGAGTTCCTTCTCAAAGAGGTCATCTTCCCCTTCCTCCTCCGGATCCGAGCTGAAGCTCTGCGTCGGCGACAGCGCAAAATCGGACTCACTGCTTTGGATCCGGTGAATGCATTCCATCAGCGTGGTGAACGCTGCCTCGGTTCAGTTAACTAGAATCCGTGATATCACTTTTCAGTGAAAAGTGATATCACGGATTCTAGTTAACTTTCCAGAGTGGGAGTCGAGGCAGCTTGACCGACTCCAATGCCGAGTCTGACTCCTGGCTGCTTGCCACGACTCCGGGCGACTCCGACTCCGAAACCCTACAGTACCTACCAAGGATGCTAGAGTATGCGTAAATTGAGAGTCCGAACAAGAACGGAGCTTGCCCATTTTACACAGAACCGCCATTTACCGCCCGACGCACGTCACATTCCAAGTGGTAATCTATCGTGACATTACAGGGAAATAACTGCCGGGAGAGCATTACGGCAGGCACCCGGTGGAATTTCTAAAAACCCTGCGCGCAGCGCGGATATCAGCAAATGCCAGGCCATTGCAGCCGGATATGACACGACGACGGCAGACTGCTGTACGGATATGATAAAACACATTATTAAATCACACGAAGAACCTAAATATTGCATTTTGAGCATTTGTTTTCACTTCCTATCATCCGATTATAATGCAAAGAAAATCCTATTACTTACGCGCTAATGGAAGAGATTTTCTACAGGGCAAACCACTTCGCTGTGAGCTGATCTAGGGAAAGTATCCTACTGCATCATTGTTGTTAGAGGTCCGTATTTCGACAGTGTATAGAAATACATAGATGTCGTATTTCTATCACACCCTAAAAATAAGATGAGAAAAATGTGTACCGTCCGCATTTGAAAAACACCGAGCGACCGTTTTCCCTTTTTCTCTCCTTTGTGTGCTCTTTGGCAAGAAATCTGCAGTTGCCTAAGGAAAAAACATCAGCACTTAAAGAGCACAGGCGATCAGTGACCGTTCTCACAGCATCACTCGCCCTACACAGTGGGTTGCTCCGTGAATATAGCAAAAACAAACCTGCAACGTTTTCATCGCAGCCATTTCTTGCTGTTTGCGCACATCCAAGTAACCCGAGCTCTGAATCCACTTTACGAGTACAACCATCCGGCTGTTTCAGCGAACAACAGACCGACGGGGGCCGACGCTCGGCGGCAGCATTCACCATTAAGGAAATCATGCAGTCCAAAGGTAGGTAGTGCATGGACGATGTCGTAAACGAAAGTAGAGGTTGCAACGTTTCCGACATTGTATTAACATTCCCGTCCAGTCTGGATATTGACAACTTTTGAACATAGATTCATTAAAAAGATGGAATAAAAGCACTTCAAGACGGAATCGTGATACCACTGTTGCAAGAATCATCAAAATCACTTTGCAGAAGTCAGCACCAGATATCTAGTCTAGGGAGATGACCAGGTGTAATGAGTCCGTGATTCTCCACTAGGCGTCGAGCATCCGTATTTTTCAGCCAAAGGCTACCCAACATGATCTTAAAGGCATCTATGGCACATTCACGTCCGTGGAATGCTAACTACAGGCTAAGTCTCACAGCGTGGCATGGATTCAATGTTTTTGTGACATTACTGTATCGTGTGCTGCCACTTGTGTTTGGGGCAACGCCAGTGCAGCACGGTTCAACCGGGTTAAGCTACATTACAGCCCATCTATGAGTTCAACGCAGTGTGTCACTTGGATGGCCATGGGGTTTATCCAGTTCAAGACACACCTTCAGAACGATAATAATTGCATCGCTTATTGTACAAGACATGTTAAGCAGAACACTCATATCACGGTCAGGACAACGGCCAGTGCACTTTGGCTGGCTTCCGAAAGGATGATGTTACTTACAAATGCTTGAAAGCTATGGCAAACCATACGCATATCACTGATACTAGTCATAACTAGTCACAAGTCATAATTATCCGACTGAAATGTCACACCAAGGCTGAATATGACTGGTTGTTACGCACTCGAAACTGGCTTGAAGTACGAGCTAACGGTTGGCTGTGTGCTGGCACCTATCGGTCGGGCTAGCTGACCAAGACCTGCCTCCTCGCCGTCTGCGCCAATCAGCGCCACGCTACACGCCAGTATGACGTCACTGGTATAGAGACTCCGAAACTGGCCACCTATCAAACGGAACGTCGAGATGTTCACTGATGCGACGGGAAAATTTGGATAACTTATAGCGAGAGAATAGTGAATTTTGTATCGGTCAGCCCAGCCTACTTGGTCTGGCTATAATTTACTGACCTTACCTGGGATGGCTCCAAGATGCAGGTAAATAAAAAGCACAATTGTCAGCATGAAGCTTATGTAGATCAGTATGAATACAGATTGCATAACGATTTTTTCACAAAGATAAAACATACCTGGTCTCAGAGGCCAATCTGCGACTTCCGAGCGTGGCTCGAGCACCAGTGGTCTTCCTTCACTGGCTGACTTGAATACGTAGCTGAGAACACACGACGGCGAGTGAAGTGTCATTTACCGGCTGTTCATCAGCACCGTCTGTGGCGAGGCCCAGCACGCAGCAGCAACGAAAATTGCACCAAATGGCGCATCAGCTGGTGGTGACATTTGTTTTGCTTGTTGGGGTGTATGATGAGATCAGTTATGCAAAACACGCTGCAAGTGACAAGTGAGTTTTGTTAGGCATGCAATTAGAGATGCAAATTTTCGACACACGGGAATGGTGATGTGCTCGATTCAGACGTGACGTGGCACAGATCTGAGCTCGGTGAGGCTGGGAAAGAAGCAGAAGCTGAACAAAATGTGGTATAGTTACTATTGTTCGGACTGCCGTTGTTACCGCACAGTCCAGCGGTGCTGGGCTAGTGCCAGGGTAAGTGCCTCAATCTGTACCAGCAACATCAGACATCAAGCATTGGTTCTAACTTCTAATCAAGCATACTGACAATTTTTTTGTTCATTACGCAGCGTAAAATATCTGAAATGTCAGACGAGCTCGGAAACAATAGGGAAAGGGGACGAAAAAGCGAGAACAAATTCTAAATTGATGCATGATTTGGTCTTCTAAAGAAATTCAGTTGGTTGTGGTTCCGAAAATTTGGCTAGACTATTTCCCCGGAGACAAGGCACGCACAGTAAACCCCGACCCTTCCCGGTGCTATCGCGCCATTCCGCGCATCGGGAGAGTTCATTATTCATGTATCGAAGTTTAGCGAGCTTTTCTCTTCATGATCTTCGACATCAATGTGTGTTCCATAAGGTGATGGTGGATGTAGCGATGAACGCCAAACTTACGCAATTTTCAGCGGTCCGCTGTGTCTGACGGTGGCCTCCTGAGACTTGACAAGCTGGTCGCACTGGACGGGGTCGTCCCGGACGGCCCGGTACAGGCCCACGGCCTCCTGCAGCACCGCCAGCAGCGCCTCCACGAGGCGGAGCACACAGCTCGTAAGCATCGCAAATGACGTATAGGACAGGCTGAACACCAGGTGACACACATATTTCAGTTGGTCGAAAACATTCTCAAACTGTGATCAATTCACTTCAGTAGATACCAAAAGCTTCACGATTTCTCATTGCTGAGAGGTGCCCAAATATACAAGAAAATGTTTTAAGATAAAATAAAACAAGTAATAAACATCAAACTCCATCAGCCCACCCCAAAATTGCCATTAAAGCGTTACCTACCTTGCCATGTTTTCTCTCAAACCATCGTCTTGTGACCGTGATGTTGTCACCTTGAAACAATTTACACTTGACAAAACAAATTTCTGTTGAGATGTAGCTTCCATTATCCACCTGTGAGATAGAAAAATAGTGAGACATGTCCACCGACAATAAAGAAATCAGCGTGTCTAGTACTGTGTTGAGTTTGCTTAAAGAAGGAATTCCAGGAGAACAATTCAGTTTAACCCTCGCCCGTAAACGGCGATCTGCCACCTTCGCCCATGCAGGGGGGGGGGGTTGGTGCGACCCCCCCCTTGGCGTTTGAAAATGGAGCGTCGTAGAGCTTAGCGGAAAAGACCAACGGATTGCTCTCGCCGAGATCTCGCGATTGGTGGTATATTTTTTGGTCCTAGGTCAACATTTGACCTACTTTTGACCGGTCAAAGGTCAAATTTTCGGAAAAATAGACTTTTTCAACTTTCGGCGGCGATTGCGGCAAAACGGTGGGAGATATCGACTTGAAACCTTCACTATCGTGTTCCTTGATCAATTCTCTATCGTTTGGTATGTATTTCGTTTCCCTAGCTCTAAAAATGGCGCGTTGGGAGCGCCGGAAGTCGGCAAGGTCACAATCGGCGGCAGAAATTCGAAAAATCAAAATTTAAATTTTTGAAATCTGATTGTATTTTTGGATTTGGGAGGTCCATTTGCTCCCTATAGAAGCTAATATTGCTGCATATTCCCATTGAGGTGACAAGAATTAGCAAAATAGTGGTTCGGGCGCTTTTCAAAAATAGTACCGGACGCTGTTCCTCTTGTGACGTCATAGCTCCGTGACCTGACCTGACCCGGTCAAGTTTCTTATACCATATGATAGCCAATACTTGCCCCAACATGCATGGGAAGTTTCATCACGATCCATCAACCGATGTTCGTACCACCGGCAGGAAACCTCGGGCGTTGGCACTCAGTTTGTGAAAATCCGGCCGGAGGCTGTTCCCTTTGTGACGTCATAACTCCGTGACCTGACATGACCCGGTCAATTTTTTTTATCAAAAGATGCGCAAGGTTTGCCCCATAAGGTACCCAAAATTTGGCGGCGCTGCGCGCCGCCGTTTTTGCACTATTTCCGAAAAGCCTCAGGGGGGGGGGGGGTTGCACCAACCCCCCCCCTACATGGGCGAGGGTTAATCCATATTATCACTGGACTGGAGCCCAGAGATGATGGTTGATCACAGCAAAATGCAAAATTAAAAACACATGCTTTTTCAACACCTTTTTGCATTGGCCAGTTAATTTTGACTAGCCTGTGAAATATATGCATGGTCAAATACATGTGCCTGAATAACAACTGCTGTCTCCATATGATTGTGTTCCAGATTGAAAGTGAGCCTGAAGTCTGACCCTTTTACACATATGAAATAAATATTTTGTGGATGCTTGAGCAACTTCAAATCATCTGTAATCTCCCTGGCATTCCCATCATCCCATGTGCCCAATGTGACAGGATGTGAGAGGAGACAGCCCACTGCCCAGGCATGAATGAAAAAGATATGTGCCTTGTTCACAGAAAACATGATTTCCTTTATGTATGGAATTGGACACTGACAGGGTTTTATGGCATGGGGTTTCTCATGTGAATGTTGGGTATAAATATACCTCTTATATAAATATCTATAACAAATCAAAATACCTGTAAAATTAAGTTCAATGCATATCACCAATGCCCAATCCTACATTGATAAACTTCATTAATTGCTGCACTTGCTTGTTAATCAAATTTGATATCAAACTCTAATTCAATTCAAACTCATGCCCAGTCCACAACCCACACTGACATTCAAATTTCCTTAGCTCAAAATCTGGGTGGGTGTTCAGGTAAGATAGCTTGAGAGCACGTAATTGAAGATCGCAATAGTTTGTGGATTTTAAAAATAAAATTGTTTTGAATTCTTGCATCTGGTAAATCATAGGCCTCAAAAGGCTATCATTTTTTTAATCTCTACTTCTTATTTTTTGGGTAATTCAGTGACTCAAGTTGCTGCAAGCCCTGAGGGCATGCCTGCCCCTAATGACAACCAAAATTTGTAAGCTAGCTTTGTTCAAGCAGGAACAGTTGGTTGGTTGGTTTGGGTTAAGCACCATATATAGTGGACCAAGTGCTATCTGGAACTCTCATGTTTTTCCAAGCTGAAGCAGTCAGGCAGCGGCAATAAACGTGCATTGCCTGGGAATCAAACCCAAATGGCTGAATCTAGAGGCAAGGGTCTTGCCCTTAGACCAGAATGCTCCCCTCCAATGTCAAGCAGGAACAATACTAGCTAATTACAAAATTTTAGCTTAAAAATGCTTACCTTTAAAAATTCACAACATTTCAGATGCATTATCTCAATCTAAATCAAAATCTGATGCATCCACCAGTAATTATTTATTTCCTTCCTTTGTATTATCAGCTTATCAAAGGCAATGGACAAATTCACCCGTTACTATTTTGATTTTAACTTATCACAATGCTGATTTCTCACAGAAAATAAAATTATATATTTCAAGAACGCGCGTCAGAAAGTTATGCTGTTTACATTATGTTCAAAAGCGTGCAGTCGCAGAATATGGCAGCAAACATGGTAAACGTTGCCAGGCAACCTGGTGCTACACCCACAAGCAGCCCACAAGTTGCTAGGCAACGTTTGACGGCTTTGAAGTTTTTTGGGGGGAGGAGAGTAGGCAATTTAGGCAGAGAGGCGGGTGGTGGAAATAGATCAATCGTAAAAGATTATTACATTTTAAAAATTTATGCGACTTTTCCCCATATCTTTTTTCATTTAAGAATTTATCGCTAATTATTTCATTTATTAAATCGGCGAGCAGACACAATTTACTTTACTTCAAAAAATATATTTCATAAATGCCTTGATATGGTAGCAATTGAAGTGCGACATTTATACCGTGCTTTAGAAATGACGCATAATTTTCGATGCCCTGTCACTGTGAAAATAAAATAGATGCGACGGGAACTGAATAATTCTCACTTCTCAGAATATATCAGTTTGTACCAGGTGAGGTGCTCGTTTTTTAAATAGGTAATTCACTTCAATTTCCCACGTGCGAAAGTTGAAGCAAACTCGATGTCTACAGGCTTCAGTCTACAAGGGAGAATAAAACCAATAAAACTGAAAACGGCGTACCTGTACCAGTACCAGGGCCCTGTTTCACCGGTGATAGCAGCACGCTGCTTTTACACGTGTCAAATTGGGTTTCCATGGAAACATCAACAGGCCCACTGCTCCAACACTACCACAAGTGTGACGTCAGCTCGCGCAATTTGATAGCAGCGTGGTAGCAGCGTCCCGTGAAACACCGCCCAGGAGTCAGAGCATTCATTTCTCCCTTGAACTTGTCGAAAATAAAAATGTTTCAGTTCAAAAGACGATCCCAGCCAGACTCAAGACTGCAGTTAGTAAAGTTGACCCGTTGTTGAAGTGTTCCACATAAAAATGTGGATATCAATTCCGATTAGGTGCTAAAAAATGAAAGGTTTGATTTGGTGGCGGTGCGGCTTGGTGGGGGATTTTACACTCGAGCTGGTGTGGCTACTGGCTTGTGGACCTTGCTGCCATGCTTTGCAGTCTCGCTATGTGGTTGATGTCGGCTGGTGTGGATCTGTGAACCTGGCCAGTAGCGGATGTGGCTCATTTACTGTGTTGCCATATGTGGATGCCCGAGGGGTGTTCACGGGCACCGCACACTGCTGCGTGCGGTGTGTGCGGTGCGTCCAGCAGGCGTGGGGGTAGGGGATGGGTAGGCGGCTCTGACGTCACGGCTGCGTGCGGTGGACGTTCCGCTGTGGCCGGTCCCGACCGGCCACAGCGATCGCTGTGTGCGGTGACGGAAGGCTGACGTAGGGACGCAGTGGGTGGAGCTTGGAGGCTGTGTGCGGTCCGACCGCACACAGGGCCCGTGAGGCGTGAACAGCCCTCCGGACTACAGCATTTCCAGAAATCTAGAAGTATATAGACAAGGATGGTCTAGTTAAGCCTACAAAGCAATATCTAAACGTTGCTGAAGTACTGTGAAGTTTTTAAGTAAAACTTTTGTTATGCAACTTCACAGGACGCATAATGATACAAGCCAAATGGTGCTCACTGCTCAGGCCCTTAACTTACATGACATTACAATGTAATAGGTAACTAATGATGCGATTACTGCATATAATCATTACAATCATTACATATTGTTACAATGAAAGTACCATACACATATGCTTCCAGGTGGATTCTTGTTTGTCAGATTCAGCAATCATGTCTTCTGAGAGTGAAGTTGATGATTTCTTTGATGCAATGGATGAGTCACCAGGAGGCAAATCACAGTAAGTTATTTATTTGAACAGAGTGTAAAAACACCAGTTTTTTCATCTGTGGAGAAATTTTGATGAATTTTAATTGCTTTTCAGTATCTTTGTTGCACAATGATTAATATTGTGTCCTGTTTTTGCTATATATCTTCACTGCATTGACAATGCATACTTTTGATGCCAGTGATGTCTATGGGTATTTACTGTTTTTGAATGAACTTGGCATGGTCATTAGGCAGTTTTACTTTGGTTAGTTGTAACCTATATTTTCCACTTCTTTCCATACATAATCTGCTCATATATTTCTTAAAGGACTTTAAGAATAGGGATATTATTGAGAACACTGACAACAGCAATGGTGTTGATTTTAAATGACTAGATAAAAGCATAAAGAATTACAGTGTAACTACCTGCAGGCTTGCCAAAAAGAATTATAGGTATTTTTAATGGTTATTTTCCACCTTTTAGGTTTGAAGCTCAATTTTTGTCTTGTGAAGGTCTATGTATGAATATAAACATTTTATCTCTTAATTCACCTTATATGACTTTTTCCACTCACAGAACACTGAAAGCCAGCAGGCCAGTGATTGCAGCCCAGGTTTCTTCAGACTCCATCGATGACTCCTCAGAGTCCACATCAGGATCCAAGTCGACTGAGGCAGCAGTGAGTGCAATCGCCATTCATTTATGCCTAATTATTAAAACATTGATCAATTAAACATGTTTTAACTTTTTGCATGCAAACATGTACCTAATTTATTTATCTCGGTCAGGCTCTTGCTGACTTAAGCATCACAATTCACAAGCTTCTCACTAATGTATATTTGGAGGTGATAAAATTATTGTGCTTGAGTCAGGTACTTTAGGAGTCATCGAGCCGATTACATGAGCTCAATTATGTGATGCTTTCCACGCAAATACCTAATGTGCAGTCACTAGATCAGTGGTAGTTCAGTGCCCCTACAGCACGTCCTCAGCCCATGCCCGCCGGTAGTGTTCACTGTCACCCCCGTCGCCCGCCTCTGACCATTCTCCCGGCTCCTCTAGGTGGCGGCCACGCCGGCCGAGGCAGCGGCTGAGCTGGAGGCACGCCGCACCAAGCTGCGCCGGCTGCGGAAGTGCGTCACTGGTGACGAAGAGGTGGCCGAACCGCCGTCACCGCACGGCTCGCAGACCGACTCTGTCGAAGGTCAGAATATTGGGAGAGAATGTTAGGCGTAACAAGCCGGGTGGGCTTTTCTGTTTATTACTTTGTCACACCGTTCTTCTTGCATAAAATGTATTGTTTCTTTACATCGATCAATTCAGTTTTGCTGTTTCGATATAGCTGTATGTCATGCCATTTACTGCCAAAGAAGGAAGCAGCTTTCATTGCGCCTGCTTCGACGCTGCTCTTTGTCATATCTCGTAGCCGTTCTGTAGACAGATACTCTTGCTGATCGCTGGACTGGCTCATGACAGTGTCCTTTCGCACCTTGCAGGTGTGGCGGCGCGCAGCAGCCACCCGTTCCGTAAGGTGGAGCACGACGCCCAGTCGATGGTCAGCCAGATGTCACTGGGAAAGGTGGGACGCATCATGGCCGGACTGGACGACATTGACGGGCCGGCCGGCCGGCCACCGTCAGCCGCCGCCAGCAGCACGCCGCCGCCGGCCGCCGACGCCGCCCCCGCCCCCGCCCCCGCCCAGGCCGACGTGCCGCCGCAAGCACAGCGGGCTGCCGCGGAGTTGATGCCGCCACCTCCCGCTCCACCGCCGCCACCACCAGAGGCGGAGCGAGAAGCAGGGCCACCGCCGGTGGCCGCTCAGCCCCCGGCGGAGCCCGTGCCGCCCTCCCCTCCGCCACCGCCGCTGCCGCTGCCAGTACCCGACATCGTCTCCAGTGTGAAACTCGCCGGTCCCCGGCCGGCCTCCCCGCCTCCCCCTCCTCCTCCGCTGCTCCCGCCGCCTCCGCAGGACTCTGCCGCTCCTCCGGTGGCGCCGCCGCGCCGCAGGAAGAAGCGACCCCCGCAGGATGGCGCGCGCGACTCTGCCAGCTCCCTGGGCTCGGCTCCGCCCGAGGAGCCGCCGCGGGAGCCTCCACGGGAGCCGGCTCCGGCGCGGCCCCGGGCCAGCCCGCCCCCGGTGCGGCGCGGTCCGGAGCTGCGTCCTCCCCACTCGGCCACGGGAAGTCTCCGGCAGCGGCGGCGCGGTCTCACCGACCGGCGGGCCCAGCTGACGCCCGACCGTGACCAGGAGTTCTCGCTGGATATCCGCTCGGCCACCAAGGGGCAGTACGTGGTCAAACCGCAGGTCAGTGGTGCTGGATATTGGTACCGACGGGGGCGGTGGTATCAGATTTGTCAATGCAAAACAAACGATAGAATAACCCAATTAGGAACCTGTGACAGTTCGGAATTATTGAATACATTGTTGATGGCACCGCCTTGGATATCCCTTGGCTCACAGCTTCCATCAAGCCATACGTAGGCCACTGTGTACACTGTACAGTTTCAACACCCTGCATCACGACGAACTTGACGTGATTACAGATTACAGATTACAGATTACAGATATATTCAGACAAGGTCCTCTCAATAGTGAGGCTTTTCACATGTCCACGTCATGATAGTATACAAAACGAGGAACAGTGTGCAGCACGCATAATTCCCACACACGCACCCATACATGCTATTGCTCATGTCTGTTGCTTAGACAGCAGCACCTTTCGGATGTTCGCCCGGTACGACAATGTCCCTGGTTCTACTCCAAGTTCGTTCATACGAGTCACACCTCGGTAGCACAATCTACGTCTTCCCGACTCCGTTCGAATGAAGGGGAGGGTGAGGTAGCTGGCCTGCCTAGTGTTGTGCCGGTGCCGCTGGCTAGCCCGCTGCCCCAGCGTACCTTTGAGGTACTCCGGCTGCTCCGACACAAAGATACGCTCGACAGCACTCACTGTGTGGTATGTTACCAAATCCTTGGCAGTCAACCACTTCAGCTGCTTGATGACAGCCGCCACGCTATCACGTCGTCGCCGACCGGACACAACGCGTGCACAAAAGTTTATAACTTTTTGCAGCCGTCCTAACTGCACCTCACCACACGAGCCGTACACCGACAGACAGTACCGCAGCACAGATACAACCAGGGCTTCAACTATCGGCTTCAGTGCTGACCGCGGTATAACGTGACGAGCGTGCAGTAGCGCTGTCAGCATCCCGGTACATTTCCGCGCCACACCGTCTACATGGGACACAAAGCTGAGGTGACGGTCGATCGTCACTCCTAGATTTTTAACAGTTTCTGACTCTGTAATGGTGGTAGAGCAGAAAGTCAGCGTGACAGGCGGCAAATTGCGAAGCATCGCTGGGGTGCCGATCACAAGCATCTGTGTTTTCGCAGCATTAAGTCTCATTCCATTGTGGCAGAACCACTGATACATTCGACCCAGTGCATCCTCCATACGCGCGGTCAACAGATTCAAGTCGCTCTTCTTGCCAGTAACCATCAGCTGGGTGTCATCAGCATACTGGACTACCGTGACGTCATCGGGAACACACAGACACAGATCGTTTGAGTACAGCATGTACATGAGACAACTCAGGGCGCCGCCTTGGTATACGCCAATCGCGTTAGCCTTGCTGTCCGACAGCAGTGTCGAACCGTCCGCGCACCTCACTTGGACCTGCTGCGAGTGGTGAGCCAAATAGGCACGGAACCATGTGGTTTCGATACCGTACACAGACAATTTGTCGAGAAGTGTAACATGAGGAACAACATCAAAACATTTTGAGAGGTCTAGTAGTACCAAGATACAAATGTTACCATTGTCCATTGCCTGAAGAGCATGATCAGTAAAGACGTGAAGCGCGGTTTCCGTTGAACGTTGTTTTCTATAACCGTGTTGGGCGTCCGAGAGAAGGAAATTTTCTTCGAGATAAGAGACCAACTGTTTTTGCACGACACGTTCAACTAATTTCATAATCGCAGGCAGGATGGAGATGGGACGCGTGTCGGACGGCTCGGTAGCCCTCGTTCCTTTCGGAATTGGGGTAACCAGAGCGTGTTTCCAGTCCTGCGGTACTACTCCGTTAGAAAGGCTGGAGTTCACAACATCCAAAACCGCATGGCCAATCCCGGGAAAGAACTTCTGTAACATGCGCACACTGACACCGTCCTTGCCAGTCGACATAGATGGTTTCATCGACAGCAATGTGGCATAAAGAGTGTCCAAATCGGTAGGTTGCACCTCAAACGCACACGTCAAAACTCTCGGGAGTCGCGTGGGCACACGTACAGTAGCGGCGGGGACACTGGCTGCAGTGGAAGGACCGATCGCAACATAATAATCATTCAGTGCATTCGGCGTGATTCTCGGTATCTCGCAGGACTGCTGCTTCCTGCCCACGACCGGCCGCAGCACTCGCCACAGCCCGCCCCGGTCACCGCGGCTGATAGCACCAGCATACCGCGCGCGGGTCTCGTTCCGCACGGCGGCGCGGTACAGCCGGTTCACCCGTTTGTACTCGGCTCGATCGCCCCGAGCTAAGGCCGCGCGGCGGGACTGCAGCAGCTGCTGGGTCTCGGCTGACACGGGCGGCGCAGTCACCTGCCTATCACGGACGAGTTTGAGCGGTGCGACAGCATCCAATCGTTCAACGAACGTGTCACGGAAAACGCTCCACTTACGTACTCCACTGATGTACCCTGACGTGCTGTGACCTGGCCCCAGGACGAGGAGAGCACGCGGGCGCCAGTGGTGACGGTCATGGACCGCCTGGACGTGATCTCGGTGCAGTCGGACGCGTCCAGTATCGCCGACAGCGTGGCATCCTCGTACCCGGGCGCAAACATGCAGCGGCTCGATGAGGTAGGAAAATGGGACGATGGATGGGTGGATGGGTTGACTTTGAAGTGTTCGATGATCGTGGGTGGGGTGGGTAATGTGCAGTGGCCTCGTGGGGTGGAGAAACGTGGAAAATGTAGCGTTTCAAAATGGGAGAGAAAGACACAGATGTGTCTGAGGAGGAAAGGCGGGGGAGCTGTCGGAGATACTGGATGGCTTCTATTTGCTGTCTCTGCTGCTGTGATGACTGTTCAAATTAAGTTGATGGGAGACAGTGGGGGAGAAGGGATGGGATTAATTCCGCTTCGTTATGAATGACTTTGGGCCAGGATGTGTTTGAGACGATGTTTTAACGTGTTTGTCATGTTTCAGGTGAAAGAAGCTCAAGAGTTCTTGAGGTCACATGAGATCCAGACCAATATTTTCGTAAAAACGAAAACGGACTCGGGGCGACCTTTAACTGACAAGGTAAGAACTTCAGCTCCCACCTCCAAAGCGAACCCTCATAACAACGATCTCGGTGACAATGTTTCTTTCTACCCATTCACCGGAAACGTTACTGTTCTTGCTGTCCATTATTTTCTATTTTCTTTCTTTGTCTGTTCACTCCACTCCTGTCTTTTCTGTAAATTGCTTTAACTTCTCTAATGTGTCCGCTCGTTCTCAGGAAATCCTGGACCAGGTGTCCGTTCTGAACCTGGACACTGGGGAGCGGATCCCGCTGTCGGTCGCCGAGGAGAAGCTGCCCGCCTGCATCAACCCGCTCTCCCTTCAGATCATGCGCATGACGTCAGAGTACATCAGGTAGGTGTCTGACGTGTGGCGCCGTCACAACAGCATGACGTTGGAGAGTGGTGTAGTGGCGGTGAAGGTGGTGGGTTATATGTGGCTTTGGATTGAATCCGTGATACGATGTTTTTGTTCGCCTTCAGTTTTTGGCCGGAGGCAGCGGCTATTTTCGCCTTGTTGTCAAATTCGCCTTTGCCCATGACTGGTAGTAGCGAGATGTGTGCAAAAACGAACACTTTTCTTTAGCTTGTCACAGTTTAGCTCATGAAAATTGAAAATGCTTCAGTAACCTGGCTTCCATGTTCAAACATCTGCCTAGACTTCATAAGCTTCTCACCTCGGGCACACTTTTGCACCTGTAAGAAGCCATAACGCAATCACGTAGTCCGAACACCCCACTGTACGGCGGTATGATCTCATTCACGAGCTGTGGTGGCCGTCCGCCCAGGGAGCCTGACCCGGTGCCGGACAGCCCGCCGTGGCCGGTGCCCCAGCGGCGGCGGCGCCGGCCGCCCGGCTGTGTCTGTAGCCTCAGCCTCAACATGTATGTCTGCGCGTGCGGTCACGCACCGTGGCCCGCTGCAGACGGCGCCCCTCCTCACGATGAGAACCTCCCGGCGCCCGCGGATGATACGTGAGCGATTCCCCGGCCGGTCAAACGGCCTAACTAACGCTGGCGGTGCGGTAGGGGGCGGCGGATGGCACTGCATAGCTAGCTCGACTGAATCGAGTGGAAAGATCACGCGGAATGAGGGGGTTGCTAGTTGGAATGAGGCCGGCAGGTACACTAACGTTTGGCCGCTCAATTTCACCGAAGGGGACTGGTTTAGATGAAAGTAGCTATCTACTAATATCGTGCTCTTGCGGATAAATTAGAGACAGATTCGGGGATGTGAAGCTTGTGTCGTCTTCCGCGCTGGCATGCTCTTTCGAACTGCACTTTGATAAATTACCGCGGTTCAAGTTCCATCCTTGCTTATTGTTCTGGTTGCGTGCGCTACAGCTATGCCGTTATTGGCGAGTAGAATTTCGCTCTGGGGGATAACTTTTTATAGCAAGCAAGAAGGATCGAAAATTGAAATGTAATTGTAAACTGTCAGCTGTCATTTGGAATAAAGCTAACGTCAGTATTTTCGTGCGGACCTATTTTGCGTTGTTTATCTCTTAAAATGTATTGCTAACACTCATGAGGTGCATATCATTGCTGCACTCAATTCGCAATCACTTTACGCCCTCACCGGTGTCATACAGCCTTACTCCATCCTGCACCCTCATAGATTACACTTTCAACTTTGCGAAATCCTATTTACTACACTAACTCAAGGTAAGGGCTAAAGGCCCCGCTGACACCGGTCTGCCTGCCCCTACCTAAGGACGAAATTAATGAGCATACAGGCGCTGCCTCTGGCCACGTGTTACGACTCATTAACTGCACTGCATGGATCAACACTGAACATTTGTGCAGTGCATGACGCGAGGAAGAGTAACATTAGATATCTGGCCACCAGTGATTTTGATACGGCACAATTTTGATGCCAACGTTGTCTAAGTACGATAGTCATAGTGTAATGGTAGGAATCTGCACGATTGGCCATATATTCACATTCGGTATGGTCACTGAATTATATCATAGGTTTCGTAAAAAAGTGCCTTGCTTTGCGGTTTCCTTGGCTGTATTTTGTGGGTCACGTAGAAAATCCGTAGCGGTATCCATTTGACAATGCCGAGTTTGTTCTTTGCGATAGTATCCTTTATCTCGTATACATTTTCTCACGGGCTGTCAATAAAAAATAAATCACTAGATTCGTTGGCAGCTTTTCAGATTTTGTGTCCGCACACCGAGCGTTCCTATTTGACTCTTCTGTTTCCTTTCCACTCTACTGTCGATCGAAGTGGACCAGCCTCGTCCAATCCATTCTCTTCCCTCACGCATGGTCGCCACCTGATCCACGTGAGGTCGCCTTCTAAACGGTTCTATGTCCTCGTCTCCAGCACGTCGAGCCTGGAGAAGGACGGCTCTGATGACGACAAGAAGAGTCTGGTGATACCGCCGGCCGAGGAACAGGTGGAGCAGGGAGGCGTCCGCAAAAAGACGTGAGTTACTAGGGGAGGCGTCTAAAAAAAAAAGGAGTTTGTACAGGGCTGTGTCGGTAAAGACTTGAGTTGGAACCGGGAAGCGTTCGCAAAAAGACGTGAGTTGGAACTGAAAAAGACGCAAGTTTTGTTAGGGCGGCGCTTCCGCCAAAAGACAAATTGTCACATCCCGGCAGAGTTTGGAACCTTTTAATTACAAGCTGATGACCATTGCTACGGCTCATGTGTAAACTGATGTCTTGTCACTTACGGCATGGCATCATCCGATGACAGCTGTTGTCATGTCCGGTAGCCGGCTTTGCTGAAGATTGATTAATTATCTTTATTTAAAGCTAGCGGGATTACCATTAGCGTCAGATGAGGGTCCGTTTTCAAATGGGCCCTGACTCGACGTCATTAAGCTGTCAGGCTATTTGGTGAACTTTCGGTTGGGATATGATCCCATCTTGTTCATATTTGATTTATTTCATTCATAATTATTACCCGATAAAAAAAGCATGATATGCTGGATTAATTAATGAGCCCTTGTCATCTGTTGGATTTACATTGTAGCTCGAAGTTTCTGGGCTCATAAGGACCTTTTCTTTGTAAGCCTGGCTCTACTAGCCACTTGCCCGCTCCGTAAACCTCCCTCTCCGTGTAACACGCTCCCCTCTGCGGCATTTCCAGGGCCCAGTTCCGCCGCTTCCTGGGCCGTACGGTGAACAAGGCACGCGACCGCGCCGAGGTGATCGCGCAGAAAATGTCGCACGTGCGCCACCGAGAGGAGCGCGACGCGTTCGAGTCGCTCGACGGCGTGGCGGACGCACACACCGTCATCAGAGTGCCGGTGAGAAGGGATTGGGGAGAGCAGTGGGGGAAAGGGAAGGGTAGGCGGGGGCAGTGCTGTTGCTCGTGGCTACTGACTTTCCACTTTGTTCTGTTATGGAGATTGGTTTAGTTGACTGGGTGTGGCATTGTTGGTGTATAATTAGGTTGTGTTGTGAATCGTTGCTTCTTTTGTTGATGGTCACTCATGTGACCTGAATAATTAGTGGTGTCAAGCTCGCTTTAGACTGCATTATGTGAGACTGTTCTGGCTTTCGAGGTTTGAACTATGAATACTGCATTGTCTCTCAGCATGTGCGGGTAATATGATGATCGTATGATGATCGTGGTCGATGATCGCTTGTCGATCGTGGCGTTTAATCGCTTTGCCTATCGTGTCCTCCAGATGAAGGCATCCAGCAGCCACAAGGGTCCGTACGAGTTCGATCAGCTGCTGTTCGTGCAGGACTTCAAGAGCGAACACATCGGACCCGTCTGGTGTATGAAGTTCTCCGCCTGCGGCAGGTAAGTCATATTCAGGGTGTCTCGACGGTGCGGACTTTGTTTCGTACGGATGTGATTTCGGCAATGCACAGGGTCCGTTGCATTATGGTGATTGGTGATGCTTTAATACGAAGTGATAAGTGTCAATATGAATGGATATATTTTAACACATAGGTAGCAGTTAATTAAGCCCATGATTAACAAACAATCCGCTAGTAGCGTTGGTATTTGTTGTTGTTGCAATTGTTTCTGTTTTTTTTGTTTTTTTTTTTAGAAGGTCCTGTGACTCGACCCATCCATCATTACCCGTGACGACTTTTGATAACCCGCCGTGACCAGTGCTGAGCCGCTGTTACTCTTGTTGATCTTCTGTGACCCTTGGCCCATGCTGACCTGTCAATACCCGTGCTGGGTGCTGACCCCTGTCCCCGTGCCGCCAGGCTGCTGGCCACCGCGGGTCAGGACCACGTCCTGCGGGTGTGGGTACTCAAGTCGGCCTACCACTACTTCTGCGACATGCGCACCAAGTACTCGGCCGAGAAGGTGTCGCCCACGCCGTCACAGGTAGACTGAGGCTGAGAGTAACGCTGCCAACCGGCTAGGGGGGGGGGGTCTGGAGTGGATGTTGGATACGTGGGTCTCACACGTATACACGGGTCTCACACGGGTCTCTAAAACTGCTGGTAGTGTGGTAGGAAAACTTGCTGTCAGATGGAGTTCGCTGCGCTGGTTAAAGGTTTGCGGATTTACGGTGAGCTGATGTGTTCTGCCGTGACAACCAAGAAAAGCGTAACTCGCATTTTTTCGATTTTGAGATTTTGATACCATTAGATAGAGAATAGCAATCTCCATCTTTCTGCAAAACCGTTTTTCGAAATTCGTATTATTTTTCGAGTTATATCAAATTTTCTTTTTCGAGAAAAGCGTAAATGTTCTTCATCCTCCCTGACCGCAAGCAAAAAAGCGTAACTGCAAACGCAGCTATTAAAAAAGCGTATCTGCAGCGGTCAGGACGATGTGATAGGCAAGAAAAGCGCAACTACGTAGTTGCGCTTTTCTTGCTTATCACCGCGCTGACTTTTACGCACTTGCGCTTTTTTGCCTTTCAGGTGAGTGCATAACACTTGGTAGAAGTTTAATTTTGCCAGGAAAATTTGCATTAAAAATATATTAAGCCCTTCTTGCTTGCGTTTGCCGCCTTTCTATGTTTCACCAATATCTTCTAGTAGGTATCCGGGCGTTTGAATGGAGGAAAACTGCAAGATAAAAGCAACCAAAGTTCAAAACCACCAACTTGAAATAGTAGGTATAGGTATGGGGTGCCATGCCTGATGCCATACCCTTGACCAAGGCCACACGAGCGATATCAAATAGTTTACTTTATTTATTGTTGTGCATGCTCGCTGTGAACTCTTATCAGAAGCGTGTGCAAATTGCGGTTTAGGAGCAGACTTGGTCTCTGAAGAGGTTTAGAACTGAAGCGATAAAAAAAAAAAACGGAACAAAGGTCCACGTGCAGCTAAAGGAAAATGTGAAATCAGGAGTAGAGTCGAGCGAGTTCTGGTGAAATAGGACGATCAGGGGCGGGATCTTCCCACCTGCATTTCGACATCCCAGCATTAAGAGAGGCGACCCAACCCCACATGGCCGCCCGGCCAGCCAGCACCGGCAGAGCTGACCATATGGCCGCCCGGCTTGCCCGGTCTGCCAGCCCCGACAGGGCCCCCCCCCCAGGCCCGACCTCCCAGCACCGACAGGGGCGAGACCCCAAGGCCTCCTGGCCTGCCAGCACCGACAGGGGCGACCCCAAGGCCGCCCGACCTGCCAGCACCGGCATAGGCGACCCAACGGCCCCACGCCCGCCCGGCCTGCCAGCACCGGCAAAGACGACCCCACGGCCGCCTGACCCGCCAGCATCGGCAGAGGTGACCCAACGGCCGCCCGGCTTGCCCGACCTGCCAGCACCAGAAGAGGCGATACAAAGGCCGCCAGGCTTCCCGACCTCCCAGCACCAACGGGGGCGACAGCCGGCAACGTTGCCGCCCGGCCTGCCCGACCTCCCAGCACCGACAGGGGCAACCCCAAGGGAGCCTGGCCTGCCAGCACCGAAGGAGGCGACCCCACGGCCGCTTGGCCTTGCAGCACCGGCAGAGGTGATCCCACGGCCGCCCGGCTTGCCCGACCCGCCAGCACCGACAGAGGCGACCCCACGGCTGCCCGGCCTGCCAGCACCGGCAGAGGCGACCCCAAGGCCGCCAGGCCTGCCAGCACCGGCAGAGGCGACAACGTGGCCGCCCGGCCTGCCCGACCTGCCAGCACCGGCAGAGGCGACCCCACGGCTGCCCGGCCTGCCAGCACCGGCAGAGGCGACAACGTGGCCGCCCGGCCTGCCCGACCTGCCAGCACCGGCAGAGGCGACCCCACGGCTGCCCGGCCTGCCAGCACCGGCAGAGGCGACAACGTGGCCGCCCGGCCTGCCCGACCTGCCAGCACCGGCAGAGGCGACCCCACGGCTGCCCGGCCTGCCAGCACCGGCAGAGGCGACCCCACGGCTGCCCGACCTGCCAGCAACAGCAGAGGCTACCCCAAGGCCGTCCGGCTTGTTCGGCCTGCCAGCACAGACAGATGAAACCCCGCGACTGCGCGGACTGTCAGAACTGACAGGGACGAAAACATGGCCGCCCGGCCTGTCAGCACGAAACAAAGTGACCCCACGGCCGCTTGGTCTTGCAGCACCGTCAGAGGTGACCCCACGGCCGCCCGGCTTGCCCGACCCGCCAGCACCGACAGAGGTGATCCCACGGCCGCCCGGCTTGCCCGACCTGCCAGCACCGGCAGAGGCGACCCCACGGCTGCCCGGCCTGCCAGCAACGGCAGAGGCTACCCCAAGGCCGCCAGGCCTGCCAGCACCGGCAGAGGCGACAACGTGGCCGCCCGGCCTGCCCGGCCTACCAGCACCGGTGGAGGCGACCCGACGGCCGCCCGACCCGCCAGCACCGGCAGAGCTGACCATACGGCCGCCCGGCTTGCCCGACCTCCCAGCACCAACAAGGGCGACCCCAAGGCCGCCCGACCTGCCAGCACCGGCAAAGGCGACCAAACGGCACCACGGCCGCCCGGCCTGCCAGCACAGACAGATGAAACCCCGCGGCCGCTCGGACTGTCAGAACTGACAGAGGGGAAAACGTGGCCACCCGGCCTGCCAGCACGAAATGAGGCGACCCCACGGCCGCCCGACCTGCCAGCACCGGCAGAGTTGAGCCCACGCCCTCCCGGCCTGCCAGCACCGGCAAAGACGACCCCACGGCCGCCTGACCCGCCAGCATCGGCAGAGGTGATCCCACGGCCGCCCGACCTGCCAGCACCAGAAGAGGCGACCCAAAGGCCGCCAGGCTTCCCGACCTCCCAGCACCAACATGGGCGACAGCCGACAACGTGGCCGCCCGGCCTGCCCGACCTCCCAGCACCGACAGGGGCAACCCCAAGGAAGCCTGACCTGCCAGCACCCAAGGAGGCGACCCCACGGCCACTTGGCCTTGTAGCACCGGCGGAGGCGACCCCACGGCCGCCCGAATTGCCCGACCTGCCAGCACCGGCAGAGGCGACCCCACGGCTGCCCGGCCTGCCCGGCCTGCCAGCAACGGCAGAGGCTACCCCAAGGCCGCCAGGCCTGCCAGCACCGGCAGAGGCGACAACGTGGCCGCCCGGCCTGCCCGACCTGCCAGCACCGGCAGAGGCTACCCCAAGGCCGCCAGGCCTGCCAGCACCGACAGAGGCGACAACGTGGCCGCCCGGCCTGCCCGACCCGCCAGCACCGGCAGAGGCAACCCCACGGCTGCCCGGCCTGCCAGCACCGGCAGAGGCGACCCCACGGCTGCCCGGCCTGCCAGCAACAGCAGAGGCTACCCCAAGGCCGTCCGGCCTGTTCGGCCTGCCAGCACAGACAGAACCCCGCGACTGCGCGGACTGTCAGAACTGACAGGGACGAAAACATGGCCGCCCGGCCTGCCAGCACAAAACAAAGCGACCCCACGGCCACCCGACCCGCCAGCACCGGCAGAGGTGACCCCCACGACCGCCCGGCTTGCCCGACCTGCCAGAACCAGAAGAGGCGACCCAAAGGCCGCTAGGCTTCCCAACCACCCAGCACCAACATGGGCGACAGCCGACAACGTGGCCGCCCGGCCTGCCCGACCTCCCAGCACCGACAGGGGCAACCCCAAGGGAGCCTGACCTGCCAGCACCGAAGGAGGCGACCCCACGGCCACTTGGCCTTGCAGCACCGGCGGAGGCGACCCCACGGCCGCCCGACCCGCCAGCACCGGCAGAGCTGACCATACGGCCGCCCAGCTTGCCCGATCTGCCAGCACCGAAGGAGGCGGCCGCTCGACCTGCCCTACTTGCCAGCACCGACAGGGGCGACCCCACGGCCGTCCGGCCTGCTAGCACCGGTATAGGCGACCCCACGGCCTTCCAGCCTGTCCGACCTGCCAGCACCGAAGGGTGCGACCTGACGGCCGCGATTGCTAAGCATGAAGCATGAAGTCTTAGCATGAAAAGTCGTGAGCTATTTCGAAAGGCATCTAGGCATCCGAAATGGAGAAAAGACGTTTTCGTCCTGGCGTATTTGAAACACCGCATATTCGCCGATACCATAAGATCTCGCAAGCAAAAGAAGCGTAACTACGTAGTTACGCTTCTTTTGCATTTCGCTATGGAGCCGCGCGCTGCACATACGGTTGCCGGACTGGAGTGAATGTAGTTACGCTTTTCTTCCCTACATGCCTCGCTGCAATTTGAGCATCGAGTGAAAAGCAAAAACACCTTACACCATTTTCTAGCAATATCTTATATGCCACGTAAAAAATATTTACACTGTTAGGTTCAGTGCAGTATTGCGAACAGTTTGACACCAAGTTTTCTTTGATTGTTTAAGAACCGACGATAATACAAGGTAAAACGGAAAAATCGCTCTCCTGAAAAATCGTCAAAAGCGAGTTACGCTTCTTTTCCTTTTCACGGCAGTGTTAAACTTGTTCATGTGGGCTGCATCGTTTTTTTATTGTGTCCTTATTTCATTATTTTTATATAACCAATAACCTAGGGATGTTAGGTCGGGGTTAGTTTTTTAATACTCTTTGGCCGGCTCTCCTGGTCAAATCTGCGTCCTTCCACCATCAGTTTATTATGTCTGGCGGCTGTGTGCAGTGTAATTGTGCGTGTGACGACTGCTGATTCCATGTCCTCTCGCCAGGAGTCTCTGGTGTCGCACCACTCGTCCGAGGAGCCGCTGGCCTCGGTTGACGCCACTTGCGAGGAGGAGGCCTACGCTCCCTTCATGTCACGACCGCTCTGCAAATACACGGGTCACACGGCCGACCTGCTGGACATCAGCTGGTCAAAGGTAGGTCTGCTAGTCATATCAACTGGCCAAAAGTTGAGCGCCGCCTCCAAACTGCGCCTGAGTCGCTGGAGAGATAGTTGGATAGGCAGTGATCTGATTAAGTAAGGTGAAGTTAATTTTTCGTTGAGCAAATCGTGAAAAGATCGTTTCGGAAAACGTCTGGAATTCTGTATGTTCCATCGTCAGCACAATTACGGACCACGGTCTGACTTCCCCATTTGTAATTCACGTAAACAACCTCTAGTCAACGTTGCCGTAAACCCCAATAAATGAACCTCCTCTCATCTGCAACTCACCATTGTGTGTCCCGTGTCGTTGCAGAACTACTTTATTCTGTCGTCGTCAATGGACAAAACGGTGCGTCTGTGGCACATATCGCGTAAGGAGTGTCTCTGCTGCTTCCAGCACATCGAGTTTGTCACCGCCATCGCCTTCCACCCGAAGGTAAGAAGGGTGTTGAGCAACTTAACCAGTATAACGCCTTTTGGGGCGACTAACGGAGCGAGCGAGAGGGTGGGCCTGGCACGTGCCAAATTTCGAGGGGGTACCTCCAGCTGAATTATGCACGGCACCCTACTAACCGGTCTCTGAGCACAATCGGCCCAGCCGTTCTCGAGATCTGGAAGCGGCACCCTGCACGTGCGCACGTGCAAAATGGGTCCCAACTGACTTGTGCACGGCACCCTTCTAACTGGTCCCTAACCGTGTACCAAATTTGAGCACCATCGGTCCAGCCGTTCTCGAGATCTGGAAACGACCCCTGCACGTGCGCACGTGCAGCAGCACCCCAACTCTGGCACATGGATATGCAGTGCCTAGTGGGTACCTACCTACATGCCAACTTTCAGCACAATCGGCCAAGTAGTTACCGAGATATTGCAACAATTACAAAACGGACACCTCTTCGTTTTGCACGTGGCACGTGTATAAGGGGTCACCCACATGCATCGGGAACAGTCCAATACTTGGTAGAAGGAATGAAGCTACCCTACAAAAATTACGGCGTGTAAATCGGTCAAGTGGTTGCTGAGATATAGGCCTCGCAAAAGCGTCCGCACGGCCGGCCGGCCGGCCGCTCATACTCAGAAATTTCCGTGCTTCGCTCGCTCCGTAATAAGGGTGTTATTTTGCCTAGTGTATTTTCTGTAAGTACATATTTCACCTGTGCTTTTAACAGCTAATGTTTTGATGTGTCGTAAAATTGCTGGACTCAGCAAAGAGATGTATCTATTTACTGGAGTTCTGCGGGTATAGATTATACAGGGATCTAAGCTTTCAATAATAATAGTAGCTTTCATTTCAACCTCTGAGTAGTACCCGACAGTCAGCTTCAATCAGGTCCAGAGAATCTGATCCTGTTCAATTATTTTCTACTTAATAGCCAGCACTTATGCATAATCTCCTGTTCAACTGACAGGCTTGCCATTCTTCCCGATCATTAACCCGTTTGACCAGTCACCGATAAAGGGGGGGGGGGGCAGCAGGGGACTGGTTGGGGCAGTGAACCGGGAAGGGATTTTGTAATGACTAACGACAGATATGTGCAGCAGAACACATTGTCTGAAACGCTGTGCCGGGCCTAATCTGTGAATTTGCGGGTTATCTCAGCCCCCGTTCACGAGCTCCAGAATCCCTTTACCGTGACGTCACTACGGCGGTAGAATCTCCCTTCACCCATAGGCATGCATACAAATTTCGTCATCTTTCGAGCGAGCTGGAGAAAAAAAAAGGATTATGTGTCATCAAAAGTTGTACCAATGTAACAATGAGTTCGCCTCATTACGATAAATGGGGCTGAAACTAAAAAATGGGGCTATATTGAGCCAAAATCAGCAATTCAAATGACCCCTTCATTTGAACGTGAAGGATTTCCTCTGATGACGTCACCACGGCGCCTTTATTTCCCTAGTGAACCAACCTGAGTAGTAAAGGAATCTTGGGTTATCTGCCTGCATTGAACCTTGAAGTCCTCTGTTGCTAAGCAATGTTCACGGCTTTATGTTACGTGCGGACTAGGACAGGTGTTGTGTTCGATCTGGCTGATAATGCCATTTTTTGGTAGCATTGGGCTGAGTATGTTGGAAAGGATAAGTCTGTTTGGCGGACTCATTTTAGTCCCTGACTGTGTCTGATTTGGTTTGGGGGTGTTGTACGATGATCTACAATGATGACCTGCGAATGACCCAAGATGACCATGGACAAAACGTGTTCCCGCCCGGGATCGAACCGGGGACCTTCCGCGTGTGAAGCGGACGTGATAACCACTACACTACGGAAACGCCTGGTGGGTTACGCGGCAGTGACTGTTGAGGCTGATGTTCGTGGTAGCCTCTTGCACTAGTAGGCTTCCATCGTTATTGTCCCCCTTATTGAGCTGCTTTTGCTGACACGTAGCCTCATATTCTCCAGGACGATCGCTACTTCTTGTCCGGCTCGTTGGACGGAAAGCTGCGGCTCTGGAACATTCCCGACAAGAAGGTGGCGCTCTGGAACGAGCTGGATGGCCAGGCCAAGCTGATCACCGCCGCCAACTTCTGTCAGGTGAGTCTGCGAGAGGATGACGGTGAGCGCCGCGGCCCGCGACAAGCCATTCTGAGCTCAATGTGCCCACATTTCCCTCATGCCTTTGCGCCCATCGTTACGCAATCATCTCGCATCCTTGGCTCAGCCCGTTCTAGCCATCTAGCTAGCCCGTCTAATAGAAATAGAGTCGACATCTTATCCCTCTTTCCATGGGCATTCATATTTGTAGTCTCCCTTCTTTTCCTCCACGGGAATGCTTTTACCTTGCTACCTGCTAAAGGTTTTGGTAAATTGCCTTTCTATTTTAGGCAGTATGAATGCTTTTGCACAACAGTGGTTGTAGCTTTTTGGAGCCGCTCGCATCCTCGTCAGGCAATCGAAAGCAAAACATCTGCATGCATGTTTAATAACACATCTCGGGAGTCGGGGAACTACGCCCCGAATCTAAGGAAACTGTTATTTCTTTTCCTCGGCACGTCATTACACATTCCAAGACGCATCGGTGCTTGAAACTAAAGCATGCGACGCGTGCAGCGTCAGCTGAGAACGCGTTATTTTGACGTCGCCTGAATCAGTATGGCAACTCTTCATCAGACTTCCCAAACAAGAGGCCGATAGACGCCTTCTCCACCTCGAAATAGTTTTTTTTTTTGCGCTATTGACCTTTCCGCCATTTGGGTATGCTAAGCCGTCTTGGAGACCTTATCCCGCGGGGAGCTTCGAATTTGCACAATGCACAATCCCCAATTCTTTCTGGTGGGACATTCCTGTTGCTTGGGAAGTCCGATTAGCTAGTTTTACCACATATTATCAGGGCAGCAGAATCCACACATGGCCTTACAGGCGGAAACCGGTGTAGTTTTTTATGGATGCTTTAGATTTTAGCAGGATAGGATGATTGTTTTGCGTCCCGCCGACTGTTTCCTTCAGACGATAGCAGGTGGTTTCGCCCTTTCTGCGGTCCTTTGTTGTCAGCAGTTTTCCGTGGGGTAGCCCGAGCCAAGCCCGAGCTGTCGGTGTGATCGCATGGCCAGCAGCGCTAGTTTTCTGCGCGAACCTTTTTCTGAGCTATTCGGCTCGAATTAACGGCACAACCGAAAGCGGCGGCATTCAATTGAACTGCCGTTGCATTCGGCCATTACACATAGATGCATTGTTTTCTTCAGCGCCTGTTTTATTTGTAAGTATTGCCATTTCACAAGGTACGGTCTTGTGAGTCACTCTCCTAGCTGAAACACGAAACTGCTTATGCCACACAAATGCCATCCATTCCTTTACGGATCATATATATGCACGAGAATGCCCATTGAAATCTCAGCACGGAACACTTGTTGGAAATGCAATACCAATGTAGGGAATTGCATTAACTGCGCCACATACTACAAATGTTAAAACACTTCAGGTCAATAGATGCTACATGAGTTATCGCACTATAAGGCGGAGACGCGACCGCCTTAACCCGCGCGGGGCTGGGGGGGGGGGTAAATTTTACCCCCCTTCGCGAATTTTTGCGATATCTCAAAAACGGCGGCGCGCAGCGCCGCCAAACTTTCAGTACCTTTTCTTACATCAATTTGACACGTTCCCTGAAAATTTGAGCGAAATCCGTCGGAAAATTTTTGAGAAATTGACGTTTTAGTGACGTCATGTTCGCCATTTTCGCCTCAAAAACGGCAAAAGTTCAAACGCCGCTTACATCTTCATTTTTAAAGGAATCAAGACGTAACAAAAAAGGATATACGTAATTCTACTTTGTCTATCAAATGGCTATCTCGGTTTTTTCGAAATTTTGGATTTTGGCCCAAATTTTTTCAA
This sequence comes from Amphibalanus amphitrite, assembly GCF_019059575.1. Lineage (NCBI taxonomy): Eukaryota > Metazoa > Arthropoda > Thecostraca > Balanomorpha > Balanidae > Amphibalanus > Amphibalanus amphitrite. Next base: position 108,519 of record NW_024881508.1, read on the forward strand.
AAAACTGACTTTTTTGGGAAAATAGCTATAAAATCCAAAATTTTGAGTGTATCGAAAAAACCGGAATATATGTCAGAGAATTAGTCTATGTGCACCTACACACCAAGTTTTAGAAGAATCGGTTCAAAAATGTGGGAGTTATTCAAAATTGTATGACGTCACGACACACAAAAATTTTGAAAAATGACTTTTTTGGAAGTTCTAGACCTCGTACGGAAACAAAAATAGCACCATTCGATTCGCCGTGAAAAACTGCATCAGATAGACACCTTTTTAGGCCTTAACAACCAACTTCAAAATTTGACCTCATTTGACCTGACCTTGACCTGACCTCGGCCTGAAATTCATCCAGAGGTGGTCCATATCACTTATTGAGTGTGCCTATTGAATTCTATGAGTAAAATGACCCATAAAACATGTGTCGCACATGCCCTTTTCTATATTTTGTTTTTGGTGACCTGACCTGACCTGACCTGACCTGACCTTGACCTTGACCTCTGAATGATATTGTATGCAACGAATATTGTCTTGGTAGCCTAAGAACACGTTTTGGGCGATCAGTCTCAGTCCATGACTCCATTCTTCGGCAACTACGGTGCAAGGCCCATACTGTAGGAACTTGCAATTTGTACCCTTGACCTGACCTTGACCTTGACCTCAAACTTAAAATTAAGTACATGTTTTTAGTTGTTCGTGATGAGATCTTTCGATTGGCGTTTGAATTTTCCAAATCGGACCATTAGTTCGGGAGATAACAGGGGGGGGGGGGGTAAAATTTACCCCCCCCCCCCAGCCCCGCGCGTTCGGCTGGAGACCCCAGCCCCGCGCGGGTTAAACGCTCGTCTGCTTCGCCTCCTCAAGCATCTCAGCGGTGGTGGTTTCGATGAAGTCCACGTAGTTGTCGAGTCGGAGCGCCACCTCGGGCTGCTGCTGCTGGCAGCCGGAGAGAAGGCGCAGACCGACCAGCCGGCTGGGGCCCGGCCCGGCGGTCACCAGCGGACCGCCCGAGTCGTGCGAGCACGGCGCGTCCTGTGAGCGCACCACGCACACCTCAGAGCTCTCCATCAGACCCTGGGGGAAGATGAAGCCGAGGTGCGGCAGGCCCTCGAACTGCTGGCTGCAGACCTGCAGCGGCGCCACCGAGGCGCTGTGTCTGGCCAGCCGCCCGCCGCTGGCCGTCGCCGTGGGCTGCGCGCCGCCCAGCTCGCCGGAGAGGTCAAACGCAGCGGCCACCAGCAGGGTGTCGGCTGGCAGCGGCTCGCCCTGGCGCGGCAGGCAGACGGGCCGCACACGGCGGGTTACGGTCGCCGGACGGTCCAGCAGCAGCAGAGCCAGGTCATCACGCTGAGCCGGCTGCTGGAAGCCCGGGTGGATCCTCACACTCTGCACGGCAAACTCCTGTGTGGCGCCGTCCGTGTCGGTGGCTAGGTCGTGCTCGCCGAGCCGCACCGCCAGTGAGCCATGCGCGCTGCCGGCTTCCGCGCAGTGCGCCGCTGTCAGGACCACCTTCTCAGAGACGAGCGCGCCGCCGCACAGCCAAGCCAGCGGTCCCTCGGCGGTGCGCAGGCCGACCAGCGCCGTCCACGGAGCGGTGCCCACCTGGACCACGCCGCGCGGCGGCTCGGCCACCGGCAGCTCGCGCTGGTACTCGCCGCTGCCCAGCAGGAAGAGACGCTCCGGGTCGGTGATGCCGCAGCTGCTGGAATCGGCTGTGGAAGCGGCCGTAGAAGCGTCAGTAGAAGCGGTGGTGGAAGCGTCAGTAGAAGAAGTGGTGGAAGCGTCAGTAGAAGCAGCGGTAGAAGCTTCAGGGGCGGGGGTAGTAGCGTCAGTAGATACTACAGGAGCGTCAGTAGACACCGTGGGGACGTTAGTAGAAGCGGTAGTAGAAACTTCGGTAGGAGCGGCGGTAGATGCTTCAGAGGCGGTGGTAGGAGAGTCAGTGGGAGCGGCAGTGGACGCGAGGGTAGGAGCGTCAGTAGAAGCCTTAGCGGGGACGGCAGTAGGAGCGTCGGTAGGCACTGTGGGGACGGTTGTAGAAGCGGCGGTAGATGCTTCAGGGATGGGAGTAGGAGCGTCAGTAGGATTGGTGGGAGCGTCAGTAGGCGCGACAGTAGAAGCGGGGGTAGGAGCTTCAGTAGGCGCAGTCGTAGGAGCGTCAGTAGACACTGTAGGGGCGTCAGTGGGAGCGTCGGTGGGGACGGCAGGGGTCGTGCTGGGAGCGACTGTAGGAGCTGTGGTTGCGGCTGCAGTAGAAGCGGTAGTGGGGTCGGTGGTGGACGCGTCAATAGGGGCGGGAGTAGGAGCGTCAGTAGATGGGGTGGGGGTCACAGTAGGAGGATCCGTAGGAACAGTAGGGGCCGTAGTTACTTCAGAAGTAGCGGCTGTAGGAGCGGCGGTCGGGCCATCAGTAGGACCGGATTTAGTTGCTTCAGTAGGTGCGGGGGTAGGAGCGTCGCTAGAAGTATCAGTAGGTGCCGAAGTAGGAGCGTCAGTAGAGGCGGCAGTAGGGTTTGTACTTGGGGCATCAATAGGTATGGCGGTAGAAGTGTCAGTAGAAGCTTTAGTAGGGGCCGCGGTGGAAGCGTCAGTGGGGAGGTCAGTGGGCGTACCAGTATGTGCAGCGGTGGGGGCGTCAGTTGATCCCTTCGTGGGGGCCGGTTCCGTTGACGGCAGGGTCGGCGGCTGTGTCGGCGGAGTCGGAGGCTGTGTCGGCTGAGTCGGCGGCGGGGTCGGCACCTCCGTGCTGCTCAGCTGCCCCAGTGTGTCAGGCAGGACGTCGCTGAGCGCGCAGCAGACGATGGGGTCGATGGCGTCGAAGCGGCAGACGCGCGGCCGCAGTGTCAGCAGCGAGCTGAGGGTGGGGAAGGCGGCACACCGGCGCGCCGTCGCCGACACGCACAGGCCCGGCCGGCCGTCACGGGTCTCACATCGGTCCGTCGGGGGCATCTCCGGGAAGAAGATACTGGCGGCGTGGGCGCAGGGCACGGCCGCCAGCACGGCGGCCACCAACACTGCGAGACGCATATCCGTGAGCTGTGCAGACGACGAACACAGGAACACTGAGGTGCGGACACAGACAAGGACGCACTGACCCGACACGTTAAGTCTCGTTGTCGGAGCGCCGGCGGAGGTAGCGCACCTGGTGGCGGTCGACACGGGAGTGGGGCGCTGTCGGCGGCGGGCTGCCCCGGCACCCAGCTCCTCCCCTCCGTGGAGCGCCGCGGGCGCCGCCAGGACAGAACCGGTTCCGCGACTGTGCGGCGGCGGCAGCAGTGATGACGACCCAGCGGCGGCACACCGGTGCTAAGTGTTCAGCTCAAGGCTGAGTCTGTGATGAACAATGACCGTAGTTCTGCAGATTGATTCGAGACGGCAGTTACATAGTCCATCGACGCCCGTTCATGAGACCCCAGTCTTGTCAGGGACTTGTGTGTGGGCATTGCGCATGTATGGGCCACGGCGGCAGGTTTCTGATCGGCTGGAAGCCCGTTTTCATGATCGTTTATGGATTAGCGACGATGTTTTGTGTGCTGCCGGAACTCTTTAGTATGGATGAGGCGGGAATTCCAAGGGCGATTGTATCTCCAACGAGGCACGTGGGCCTCGTGTAAGTAACGTGGCTTATCATTGATTTATAATATCGGACTAATCGATGGTAATTATCTTCTGTATGAGACGTCATTTTTCTTTGCTGTGCTTGATTAATTACTTTGTTTTCATTGTATCCGTATCGTCATCACATCACTGAATGCTGTTCGTCTATCGTCCATGTCGTGTAGCTTAGAACATACCGCGCGGGATAGGTCGCTTTCTCAGCGGCGACGCATAGCACAGACCTCCCACCGTTACGTTTCCAGGGCGGTCATTTCGTCTCGATGGAATCCCACTGACCCCCCCCCCCCCCATTTCACAGGGCGGTCGGTTCGCGGTGGTGGGATCGTACGACGGCCGGTGTCTGTTCTACTCTACCGACCAGCTGAAGTACCATACCCAGATCCACGTGCGTTCCACCCGAGGGAAGAACGCTCGCGGACGGAAGATCAGCGGCATCGAGCCCATGCCCGGCGAGGATAAGGTATGTACGGCGGCCAAGCTCACGTCACCTGTGGTAACTGAAGGTTGATGGAACCGGCAGTAATGAGTTCAAGTTGTGGTAGCTGAGGCTGATCACATTCTATCCAACTGAGGCTAACACCGGCCACTCGATAGCTAACCCAGCACGAATGTTTATTGCAAAAAATGTGAGAACAATGTTAGCCACGATATAACACTATTCGGTAGGCTGGTATTTCAGAGGCACTGACGCTGTTATTTCCACCATAATGCTCACCTGGTCAGGAATGATAGCAGTCTTTCCGACGTGGTTTAGTCACGCTCCTCGCAAGTTACATAATTTACAATGCTGTATTGTGCTCATTGTTGTTTGTGCATTGTGTCCACAAGGATTACAATGTGCTGATAATATGCCTTTGTTTTGTGTTCGATTTCTCTCGTTTTAAAACCATACTGCAACGCGCTGATTAGTTGGGCCGAACCGGCAATCAGAGTGGGTGTCATTGTCCTTGAGGGAAACGACCTGTGGTTTGGTGCATTCATTACCCGCCCAGATTTGTGGCATGGACAGAAGGGCACAGGTGAAGGGTCTATCGGATAGACACTGCAAACCGGTTTGTTTCATGGACTGCAGATGACTTCATAACAGAAGCTCGTCAAACCGAATTTCGGTGTCTGTATTCTGATTCATTCTGGGCTCGGGTGATATCCACATTCAAAACGGGTGGCATTGTGAAACACGAAACTGTTTGTGATGCGTGCGTTAAATGCTCGTACACTGGTGTTCAGAATCTTTTAGGTGGTTTGAGCCCTTCATTATCTTATTTGAGAACCTTAGTCGGCAAGAACAAGTACCCACCCAAGTCTCCATGTTTCGGATTCCCCACAATCTGAATTCTGTCCTTTAAATCATAGAAACATCCGGACATTGCCTTTGTGTTGTCAGGCCCGAAGGCCACCGATGACTGGGGGATTATAGATGTCACAGGATGAGCTGTTCTGGTGTTATTAACCGCATGTTAAGCATGCGAAACACAATTGGAATTTGGACGTCAGGCTATATGAAAAAAAAAAGAAATCGGGTTGCATCAGTTCTTTATCGAAGTCTACAGGGCAATATATCTCTCGCTTCATCCGGGACTCGATGGTATTGCATATTCTTATACCGGTATTTGATTTTTCTGCTCACCGCCACTTCACCTCCAAACTCACTGAGTTGACCGCTGACCTGACCTCTAACCGCACTTTCTCCGACCAGATTCTGGTGACGTCCAACGACAGCCGTATTCGTCTGTACGACCTGCGCGACCTCAACCTGTCGTGCAAGTACAAGGGCTTCACAAACACCAGCAGTCAGATCCGCGGCAGCTTCAGGTCAGTGACGGTGCCGAGATGCCGTCAGCGCCGCCACTGAGAGCGGTGTGCCTCGGCGTGGAGTTTTGACCGTGGGACTATAGACACAGTGGTTCTGCTTGAGCTCCTGTGGTGACCCTGAGTGGTGTGTGGGATCTATTACTTTGATAAGATCTTGCGGAGCTACAATGCAAATGGTTCGTGTCAATGTTCCGCTGTGGTAATTAGGTTTGATAATGTACTCTATTGAGCTTCAGTAATTACGTTGCGATAATGATAACGTACGACCGGTAAAGCGATGATGAGGCCGTTTGGCCCGAACAATGGTCGGTTTGAACTACGGTGGTTGTAAATTCATTTCCGCATTGGCGATCGTGGAATACCCATATCTTGTTTCCGGGTAGGAAGCAAGGTTCCATTCCATACTTTCTATTTCATGGAATTGGTTTGCGCCTGAACTTCGCTGTTCCCTTGTTGGCTTTTTGATGTTGCATGACAGGACGTTTTTAGGCAATCTTTTTCAATCTAATTGTTCACTGCTGGGCTGCCCTTCCCTTTTGTATGACGTCACCTGTGTTTTTCTAACGCCACTATACGTGTCTGACGTCACACCTGTGCCCCCGGCAGTCACGACGGCAAGTACATCGTGGTGGGTTCCGAAAACCAGTGCGTCTACATCTGGAAAACCCACCACGACTACTCAAAGTTCTCGTCGGCGCGGCGCGACCGGAACGACTTCTGGGAGGGAATTAAGGGTGAGTCACACGACGGGGAAGACCGGTTTGAGGGGGCGGGGACAGGCGGGACACATCAGTGATGATTATACAGTGATTTGGAACGTGAAGTGAATGGCAAGTAGCGATGTATCGGCCCTCATCAGCTTCAGGTGTTGTTGATGGAGTGGAATTTCCAGAGTTTTCCGGTGTTGTTTTATTCATCAGTTTCCTGGACGTTGGCCTAGTTTTATTCCGCGGTCAGCTGTGGTTTCGTTGAACTGTGAGCTGCTGGGCCTATGCTGAAAGGTCAGAACGGGTTAGGATGTGGTCAGGTCGGGTGAACCGCGAGGGGATAAAGTGGTCGGTCTCTACTTCCGACTTTGCTCGATGCATCCTATTCGCCTTACCTATCTCTCAGTGGGCTTTCCGACAGGAACTTCCTGGACGCATGTGACCACTGTTTGTTCGCCTCCGGTGCCCCAAAACTAGTCATTGCTTTCCACCGGTCTCCTCAGTCACTAGAACTGGAAAGTCAGGCTGTTGCGGGAAAGTCGTTGCCCTGTTTTTAGTAGCATGACAACCGGTCTTGAAGATATGAACGTTCCTTGTGACCTATACTGTCTCCCTTTCCTTAGCTCACGGGACGCAGGTGATTGATTTTGACTCCCTCCTCTCCGCCAGCTCACAAGGCGCCGGTGACGTGTGTGACCTGTGCTGACCCCTCTCTCTCCCTCCCCTACTTGCCATATGACCTGTACTGACACCTCTCTTCCCCTCCCCAGCTCACGAGGCGCAGGTGACGTGCGCTCTGTTCGCGCCTCACCCAGACCTCATCTTCTCCCACGTTGACGGCGAGCTGACGCGGCTGGAACAGGAGCGGGGCGAGCGCGGGTCGCAGAGCTCGGCCAGCCCCGACCCGACGCCACCCGCCGAGGACGCCAAAAAGGACTCACTCGACAAGAAGTCGGTGGGGAGTGGCGGCACGTCCACCATGGGTTACGTGCTCGTCACAGCCGACTTCAACGGCATCATCAAGGTGTTCCTGAACCGGACGCGGCCGAAACACAGCAGCCTGCCGGCCTCGGCGCTAATGAGAGAGGCTCCGGCCACTCCGCGGTGAGGGGGCGCCCGGCTGGCGGCGGCGCTGAGCGGGGCCGGCGGCGACGGGGTCTGATGGTGCTATATGAGTGTTTGGAAGTATCACAACTGTCTCATGCCCTTCCATAGATGGTGTGTGTGTGTGTGTGGAGAGGTATCTGTTGGTCAGGTCTGAGTGCCCGGGTCTGATGTGAGATAATCGATTTTATTTATGCTATACATTGCACTGTGCTGAGTCAGAGCCATATAACAGCTGACGAAACAGCGTCATTGTAGCCGGTGCTATCTACCACAAACCACCACATATAACCTTAAATCCTGTCAGATCATGACGTATGCACGCGGTCTTTGAATGTCTTCAGACTACAATTATGTGTGGTTTGCACACTGGGGACCAGATATGGGTGTATCTCAGTTCGCTGCCGGTAGGCATCATTCGGTGGCCGGACAGGTTGTAAGATACCTTAGCCGGATCCCAGCCCGCCTCATTGGGCTAGACGGCACCGAACAGTCCCTATGGAGTCGGACAGATGGAGCTCGCACCGTGTGGCCAGTCTCGCACAATGGGATGTGAGGAGCCGCGTCCTGTCATGTGCGGGTGTGTGTTACACAGGGCTACGGGCTACAGTACGAAGTGTCTGGGTTCGTAGCTACGTCGCATATTGGGTGATTATACGTACTGCGAGTCCACAGGCTGAGCTTTACATTGTGATTGACAACTATGCAGGCCGGTGAATGGCGTACAGAGTTATTTATTCTTGTCATTGTATTTAGATGCGCGATACTGGGTTTGTAACGTCTATGAACGCCGAAGACTGTACTGTATCACTACCATAGACGCGTATTTAGAGTCGCGTACAATGGTCCGCAGCTCAGTCAGTTCGGTGTGTCGAGTGCTCGGGACCAGGCACTAACCCTGCCGCACTGAGGCATCCTATTGTTTTCGCTATGCCTTCTGTGACAAACAGAACGCTCCTCTAGTGATCATGAGCCCACCTGCTGTTGTGATATATGCTTTGAATAAATAGAGCTGTTCTTATGGCTGGTGTTGACCTCGGGAATAAGGACCAAAACTATAAATAAACCTCGCGCCAAACTAGAGCCAATCTGCATTGAGGACACTATGACAACGAACATGCCATTGTTCTGTAGGGACATTGAGGCGGCAGCGGTCTGTCAATGGGGGCGTCTGGAAAACCTATGGGTCAGGAGGGCTGTGCAGCACAATATCAGTGAACCGCTCACGGGTCGCGCGTGTTCGGGCGATCGGAGTCCAGACTCAGGGCCCTGTTTCACCGGTGATAGCAGCACGCTGCTATCACGTTTCGCGAGCTGACGTCATGTCATGACGCCATACTGTTGACGTGATGGGCAGTTCTGGCGCATGATTGCCGCGACCTTGGCCGCGGCATTAAGTGACGTATGAGCCTCTAAAAGTGAGAGTTTACGCAGTCATGATAGTATATTTATTTTTAATATATATATTTTTAATATAATGTATTTAAAATAAGTTGGGTTTAAGGAAAATTTGGACGTTAACTTCGAACCTTTAGTTGATGACGTAAAACAATATTGCGGCAATCGTGCGCCAGAATTGCCCCTTACGTCAGCAGTATGACGTCATCACATTACGTCAGCTCGCGCAATTTGATAGTAGCTTGCTGCTATCACCGGTGAAACAGGGCCCAGAGAGTACCCAGTACCCACCCAGTATGGTTTCCTGCCACGCCGTCTGGCGGCAGCTGACCGAGACTCGGCTTATAGCAAGCACCACAGTATCGTCTGGCGGCGCTTATCACCCCCTACCGACCGGGCCCCTCCGACCGGCGCCCGGCCGGGGGCGAGGTCACCCGTCCGGGGCCGATGGCCGGCATTCTCGCGACTGACTCGACCCTCCCGTCTCAGCTCAATCGGCTCGGCACACGGCTGGTTACCCCGGCAACAACGCGGCCCGCAGATAACTAACTGCTCTCACTGAGACAAAGCAGACAGGCAGACAGACAGACAGACAGACAGACAGACAGACAGACAGACGGGCAGACGGACAGACAGACGGATTACGTCGCCGGCCATGCGGCGTGCCAGCCGGCCTTTGTTTATTGAATCAGATGGCACTGGTCGGAAATGGGGTTGTTCGTACGAGGAAATGCCTGCAGTTCTGCAAACAACACGGGACGGCCTCATTCCAAGAATGTCTTAGAGCATCACGTCATGAACGGTTACGTGGAGGGTAGATAACGTTCGCGACGTCTTCTGTAAACAGTCCTACGCCTGGTCGGCAAGTAATGACACAAGTGCCGGCACTGACAGTCGGGGCCAAAAACTAACGTGTCATATATCTGAGCCAAGGAAGCGCGCTTCAGTGCTACGTTGCCGAGGGAAAAGGGTGACGATTACGACGTTCATCAAAGTACCTATGGCAAATATTGCCAGGATTCGGCAACACATCAACAGCCAACTAGTGCAGGCTATTCTTTTTAGTGCACAGCACGTCAGCACTTTTTCTATCTGCAATACCTAAAATATCATTTCAGAGCGTTGACGCAAAACTCGACTAAAAGTTACAAAAATACGTGTTGGCAGTCGTAAAGTGCCTTCACAGTAGGGTCAAAACGACATTTTTGCCCTCGCTCAAAATAAGTTTTTCCATGAATTGCTGACACATCACGCCGCTACTGCCTGAGCCTTTACTGTCTGAGCCTTACAAAGTGAACAAACACAACTTCAGGACTATCAGACCATCACAAATATCAATCAGAACATGGGTAATATCATTCCGGAAAAACCAGAGATGCCGTTCTTGAGCTGAGTCCATCGAAAACGATAAAGGGCTGAGAACCCTTTCCTAAGCCTCACAGTTGCTTGCAAGAAACGCCAACAAGAAACGCACATTCGGAGCTAGTGAAATTTGCACACATTTTCACGCATGAGACAAAGAAAGCGGTATTTGAACAGATATTTGTACTAACCGAAAAAAAGATGAACTAAAACCACTCGGCTCTTACAGGATTGTCGAATCAATTGCAACTGCTAAGTACATTCTCGAATACCTCCGCAATCCGCATGCATGGCACTTACAGGTAGCATCCTCGCACTTAGTACGGAAAACTGGCCAATCATCTCTCTCAAACTACCGACACGAATTCAATTCACAGTCACGTAGCCTGTCTTGCTGAGCAGGGCTGCTCCCTGTGCGCCTCTCGCTGTCCCCAGGAACGCGAGGCGCCCCGGCCTCGACCACCGCCGCCCTAAGATCATTGAACTCCTATGCAGACGCTGCTGGGGCCGGTTTGGCCGCCTTCGCCGCCGTCTTCTGCTCGCCGGCCGCGACTGCAGAGTCTCCAGCGCCGACCAGAGGGGACTGCGCGGCCGCTGCCGCGGCAGCCGCCGCCTCCTCGCTGCCCCCAGAGCTGCCCTCAGAGGCCGCCCCGCTGGCCGGCGTGTCACGCGCCCCCTCCGTGACCGGGGTCATACAGCCGGTCACGGCCTGGCTCAGCTCTGCCAGCTCCTCGTCGGATGAAGTGTCACCAGTGCTCTCCCGACGGTAGCGCGATGTCAGCCGGCGACCCTTGGCCAGGTAGCTGGTCAGCTTGCCGCAGGCGGCTAGCACGAGACCCAGGTAGGGTGGCGAGGGTCGCGTTGGTCGGGTCAGGTACTCCGGGTGGAACTGAACGCCAATGAAGTACGGATGGTCTGGCAGCTCGACTATCTCCATTCGCGTCGCCTCTTTGTCCTCGGCCTGGCCCACGAAGTGTAGCCCGGCCTTTTCGAGGCGCTCCACGTAGACCGGGTTCACCTCGTAGCGGTGCCGGTGACGCTCATCCACGCGTGCAGTGCCGTACAGCTGCTGCAGCAAGGACGGCTTGCCGTCCTTGAACTCGGTAGCACGCCGGCCCAGCCGCATCGTGCCGCCCATCTGGCCCGTGTTGTGCTCTGGCATGTCGATGATGAGAGGCTCGGAGGTGTCCTGGACGAACTCTGTCGAAGTGGCGTCCTTCAGACCGACCACGTTACGCGCGTACTCGATCACAGCCACCTGCATGCCGAGACAAACACCCAGGAAGGGTTTGTTGTTGACGCGCGCCCAGTGAATGGCAGCCAGCTTGCCCTCGACGCCGCGGTGGCCGAAGCCGCCGGGCACAAGGAGGCCGTCGGCGCGGCACAGGTGACGCCACGCCTCGTGGTAGCGCACCGGGTCGTCCGTCTTGCAGGCATCCTGGAGATGCTCCGACTCGACACACTGCAGGTCCAGCCGGCGGCCGGCGGCCAGCGCCGCGTGCTGCAGCGCTTTGATCACGCTGGCGTACGAGTCTTGCAGCGACGTGTACTTGCCGACCAGCGCAATGGTGACGGTGCGTCTGAGGTGGGCGGCGCGCTCGGCCAGGTCACGCCAGCGCGCCATGCAGCGACGCGGCTTCATTCCTGTGGGCAGGCGGAGGTGGAGGCACTCCTGCAGAGCGTGCAGAACGCGCTCCTCGGCTAGCATCACCGGCACCCGGTACAGCGTGTCCACGTCGTGCAGACAGATCACCTGGTGCGGCGCCACGTGACAGAAGTTGGACAGCTTGCGCTTCACCTCCGGCCCGATGGGTTTCTCGCTGCGGCAGACGATGATATCGGCGTACAGGCCGAGACCGCGCAGCTCGCGCACTGACGCCTGCGTCGGCTTAGTCTTCTGCTCTCCAGTACTGGACGGCTGTGGCACCAGCGACACATGCACACAGCAGAAGTTGCCGCGGCCCACTCGGAACTGAAACTGACGGAACGCCTCCACAAACGGCATGCCCTCGATATCTCCGATGGTACCGCCCAGCTCGATGATACAAATCTCCGGCTCGAGACCGTCCACAGTGACCGGTTTCCTGGCCACGCACTCCACCCAGTCCATAATGGCGTCGGTGATGTGGGGAACCACCTGCACCGTTTTGCCCAGGTAGCGGCCCTCTCGCTCGTGGTTGATCACCTGCTGGTACACCTTGCCGGTGGTGATGTTATTGTCGCGGTGCAGCGTCACGTCCAAGAAGCGCTCGTAGTTGCCCAGATCCAGGTCCACCTCGCCGCCATCGTCCAGAACGAACACCTCGCCGTGCTCGTAGGGAGAGAACGTGCCGGCGTCGATGTTGATGTACGGATCGATCTTGATGGACGTGACGCGGAAGCCGACGGTCTTCATGATGGCGCCGATGGAGCTGGCGATGACGCCCTTGCCGATGCCACTGATGACGCCGCCCGTGACGAGGATGTACTTCATCGTGACGGCCGAGTGAGAGTCGTCCGCCGATTAAACGCCGTGAGAGGGGACCTGGAAAGGAGAATGAAGGGCTGCGAATTTATCTAAAACAAAATTACCCGATGCCTAACGGTTGGCCAGGCAGGATAACACCGATAGTAGACCGCACGGACCACAAATAGAGCAGTTGGAGCACGGCCCTAGCGTATGCCTACAGTTTCTACAATTGGACCACACTTTGCCCAACTATCTGGCGTTGCAGCGCTCAGCAATCGCCAGTGGATGACTGCCGATATAGGTACGCACCGAAATGCACATCAATTAGTTCACATATCTTTAATTGAGTAATATGAGACACATGCGATGAGACCATTTCAGCCATTATTCCACCTATCGCAGGCGCGCTCATCTGAGCTCGGCTCAAATTACCGGCAGCATCAAATAACTTCGCACGGCCGAGCGCTGAGCCGGAATCTTGCCAGTTGCCACTGACTCGCATTCGGAACCGAAAGGTCAAATTCCAAGCCACTCGCCAGTGAGCTAATATGCCATTATACAGCATACGGTTCTGAGGCGGCATACCGTAGGAATGCACACATCAGATTGTGTATTAACTCAGGCAACCTGAATCGCTCTATTTCTGGAAAGCTATCAAAGTGAGTGTATGAAATGTTTCTGCTATGCTCGGAATCTCAAGACTGGGAGATGTGGGCAGGTCGGACTGCGGAGCCGTTTATATACGCATCTTAGATCAGGGCGCCAGGGCACAGCAACAGGGGCGTGCGGCGCAGTTGGCACACTGCCCTGGCTAGGTCGGGACAACAATGGGACCCGTCACTGGTCTCTAAGCGATTCTCTTCGTGTTTACCACCGCACAGTAAATAAGGTATACGCACAGTAAACAAGGTGAACACATGGTGTGATCGAATAACAATGTAGAGACACCAGACAGCAATCCCGAGCCCTTTTCATACATTATTCTACGCCAAAACATTTTTTAGTTCTGACATTACAGCAAAATAAAACACATTTGTCACAGCCTCACTGGTTAAATGCTGTCAAGATACGAGTGCTGCTGAGTGCTGACACAGACATCAAGACACAGAACAGGATCAAGTTTATCATGATCTCGTCAGCGCGGGATAGATCGGTCGTGTCGTGACTCGTGATCAGGGTTGCGGAGCCGCAGCCGCAGCCGTGAAACAAATAGCCCGGAGCCGGAGCCGTCAAAGAAGGAGGCGACTCCGGCTCTTTTTTTTTTGAAAGAGAAAAAAAATGTTAATTAACCTACAGGGTGTCTCAAAAGCTCGTTGACAGGTACCAGCCATGCTTTTTCGTCAATAATTCCGAATCAACAAGAAATTCAATGTCGAAATTTTGCATGGGCATTGCTTAAGACCGTCCTTAAGCGGTGTCATTGTTTTCAAATGCATTCGACCCTTCATGAGCTTACAAAAAGGGTTCATCTCTAACCATGGGTCAGGCATGAAAATGGAGGTTGCAAAACCGGGTAGGCTGAGAAACTCTCTGCTTCAGGAGTAATGGGAATGGTTAAGTCAGAGCTGACACATGGCAAACTGTCGGCCAGGATGGGTACAACATGATGATCATTTAAAAAATGGTGGCAAAAATTTTTGAAGGGCGAAACCATCCGAGACTTACAGCGTTTTGATCGACCCCCGTACGTCAGCTAGGCTCGTGTGCCAAAAAGCAGCTGAAAATGCGGTCATAACTTTTGAGAACTGGCAAGAAGCTCACAAGTAAAGGCTACCCAGTTCAAAAATAGCAGGTCATCGCAAAATAAAGACAAAGCATCGTTTAAAATTCTTCATAATATCTGAAGTGCCAAAATTTTTGGGAAAATAACACGGAAATCGTTAATGTCAAGGACACTTGGCCCCAAAAAAGGTAAATAAATGTAAAGTTTGATCCTAAGAAGTTTCACGTCGAGGCAGATCTGAAGCGAATAGCTTTCTTTCTTTCAAACACGAAAACCCGACAAAACCACATGATAGACAGGCTTGGGCCGTTTACAAAGCAAAAGCTGATTACTCCGAGCCGGAGCCGGAGCCGCCGTGACATTTCACCCGGAGCCGGAGCCGATTTTTTCTCCGGAGCCGAAGCCGTCTGAAATTTCCACGGCTCCGCATCCCAGCTCGTGAGCCCCGACTGCAACGGCTGGAATTGTGTTGACGAGTCGCACCAGCTAGGCTGCTAGGGTAACAAATCTGCACCAGCCCAACCAACTATAACCAACTATGATAATAAGCACAAGTCCGCACAGAACAAGAACAGAAGTTGCTACTAAAAATATAGGTATTTGCACTTTGATGTGAAAACTGCAAAGTCAGGACAATTATTCCCTGGGTCATGACGGCTGGCCGACTCCACTGTATCTTCTCATTCATGCTTTTTTTAGAGCGGTGATGTGCCTACAAAGCAGCTCACCACAATGTCATCTTGGGACCTGGACCACTCTAACTCACCTGCTCAACTTGCTCTGTTTCAGTTCCCTTGGCATCAGAGTTGGTAGCAAATTGAAATAGATAGAGGAAACAAACAAACAAACAAACAAGCAAGCAAACGACAAGAGAAGGGACCCGCTTAGAAAAAGCTAGCAGAAATCGTCAGACATTCACGGACATTCAGGACACAGGATGAGAACTGACCTCCAAACAGGGAGATGAGCCCACAAGTGCCAAATGAGTGAAAAAAGTGCCAAAATGAGACGTCACTAACTGACGCAAACATCAGGATTATCATAATTAACTTGACTAGCTCCGTGCAAAAGCTGCGCCAAAGTCATATCACGGTGAAGGTCAAGGTCAAGGTAACTGCGGTCTCGGACTTGACCTCAATCGGCAGCGGTATCCCGCAGGGGACAGTTTTGGGACCAGTGCTCTTCATCGCTTTCGTCAACGACCTACCTGGCTGCATAGAGAGCGCATGCACGGTCTTCGTTGATGATACGAAGGTGTACGTCGGAGCTGGCACCGAGATAGGCCGCAGGAAGCTCCAACAGGATTTGGACGCAATGGCGACCTGGTCTCGCAAGTGGAAGCTGCCATTCAACCCATCCAAGTGCACAGTGCTTCATCTGGGCAGCCAAAACGTGTGGGCGCCGGGCGGAGTACACAATCGAGGGTGCTGCGTTCGAGACAGCTGACATGGAAAGGGACCTGGGAGTCCACTGTCCAGATGGGCAAACTGCTTAAATTCAGGGAGCAGACAACAACCGTCATTGGCAAGGCCAACAGAATCCTCAGCCTGATCAAGCACAGCTTCAACCACATCAACTCCAGGACTTCTTCTGCTGTACAAGACGATGGTTCGCCCACCTAGAGTACTGCAACCAAGTCTGAGGGCCGTTCAACGCGGCCGTCGTGAGGTGAAGTGGGTTCAGCGATGGGCTACAGTCTACACCCCTTGTCCCTGAACTTTGGCACCTGCCCTACGAGAAACGGCTGAAGAGTCTGAAACTTCACTCCCTCCAGTACCACCGTCAAAATGGAGACATGATAACCATGTTCAACATCATGCATGGATGCTCCGGCCTGGACAAGGACGACTTCTTCTCGCTGGCCCCAAGTACACGCACCCGCAGCCACCGACTGAGGGTAGCCAAGAAGTCAGTGGTCAGCCGCGTCCGGCGCAACCACTTCACCACCGGGTTGTGTCGGACTGGAACGCCCTATGGCCTATTGGAATGCTTACCGAAGAAAGATAAGAGAAAATACAGTCTGCTCGTTTCTGCTCGTTCAGTCTGCTCGTGCAGTTTCTTAACCTTGCTAATGCAAATGTAGAGTTCCAGCCAGCAGCCTCAAGCCTGTTAGCTATAAATTGAAATGCTAGATGCCAAAGCAAAAGATGCTTACCTCCAGAGGCGAGATAGCTCAAGCTGGAAAACGTTAGCCACTTAGCTTAGGACAGAAACACGTGACAGGCTCACAGGATAGTACAACTCTTGCCAACTGATTACACTCAAATGCTGGGAATGCTGCCAGCGGCATGATGTTGATGTCAGACACCGAAAGATCATTTTGGTTCTACTCCTGCTCAGCTGGCATTGCTGGTAGCCACTATCACCGTAGTTGCCATAACAACTTGCATTTTCTTGAAAGACGTTTGTGTTTTTTTGTATGTTTTGGGCTAAAAAGCATGATAAGTTCCAGGTGAGAAATTTCAAAGCAAAACTTAAGCTAAATTAACGTCGATCTAGGCAGAAACTCAAAAAACATTAACCCATTTCAGGTGCATTTTCATCGTACGCCAAAAGTGAACAGGAGCGCTGTTCGGCAGCCGGCTATTTTGTGTGCAGGGTATGACGTATTTCGCGAGCCGACGTCACAGGCGGTGACGTCGGCTCGCGCGCGAGCCGAGCGCCAACGACAAACTAACGGGAACCCTCGGACACCCTCGGGGCATAAACCGCGGAGTAGCATATTGAGCGAGTCTTATAAGGAAAATTCATATATTTTCGTTTCTCAAATGATAATCAGGGTGTCTCTTACCTTGTTACATATCATTTAGGCTTACCTAACACTTCAGTTGCCAAATATCTGCAATTTATTCAAGCGAAGGTATTTTCAGTAATTATCAATGGTATAGACCGAAATCTTTTGAATAAAAACTCCAACCAACAGAAATAAAAATAACTTAATTTATTCCAACCATTTCCTCCAAATAAACAACATAAAAACTCACTTTTACACACATCATTCATAATAAAGCATACTAACACGCCGCTTTCGACAATTGCGGCGTCGAGTGGCGCGCTGCTAGCGCTCTTTTTCGATCGCAGAGACCCTGGGCCCTGTTTCACCGGTGATAGCAGCATGCTGCTATCACACGTGTCAAATTGGGTTTCCATGGAAACATCAACAAGCCATGACGCCATCAATCTGTGTGATGTCATCAAATATTGCTTGCAGCACCTTCACGGCCGTGCGATCAAGCAAATGTATCAAACGCAATTCAACGAGACAGAAACTCTGTTCCAAACGCAGCTCACGGATTACACGAAACGTCATTAGTGTGACCTCATCACATTACGTCAGCTCGCGCAATTTGATAGTAACGTGCTGCTATCACCGGTGAAACAGGGCCCTGCACGCGCGCGAGCACACTACGTCACGTCCGGGGGGCACAGGTACATGAAAAATCGCAGTGACGTAACACTTTTCTCGCTTCTCATTGGTCAATAGCCCGTTGCCGGGGTAACGTGCACGTATGTGAGCGCGGGCAAGAGTACTAGCCGGCCGCCGATCAGGGCTAGGGCTGGACGGTCGTCAAGTTGGATGTAAGTGAATCCTAATCTATAATCTAAGATTCTGAATCAGGTGAGCCCCTACGATTTGGACCAAACTTGGTCAGTGGATAGTACGTAACGTCCTGATTACGATACACCCAGAATCTAAGCTTGGCCCGCCATATTTACGAAGTTACGGATGTTTGAATTTCAAGGTCATTCGGGAGAGCCCCTACGATTTCCGTCAAAATTTGTGTACGGACACACTATATGCTCCTCATTACGAATATCACAAAATTTAAGCTCGGCCCGCCATATTTACGAAGTTACAGAGGTTTGAATTTCAAGGTCATTTGGGTGAGCCCCAGCGATTTCCGTTAAAATTGGTATACGGACACATTACATCCTCCTCATTACAAATATCATAGAAGTTAAGCTCGGCCCGCCATATTTTTCAAGTTACGGAGTCACAAAGTTACGGAATTTCAAGGTCATTCGGAGAGCCCCTCCGATTTTCGTCAAAATTTGTATGCGGACACATTACATGCTCCTCATTACGAATATCGTAAAAGCTAAGTTCGGCCCGCACTATTTCAAAAGTTAGAGATGTTTGAATTTCAGTGAGTTTCAAACGTCAGTAACTTTTGAAATAGTGCGGGCCGAGCTTAGCTTTTACGATATACGTAATGAGGAGCATGTAATGTGTCCGCATACAAATTTTGACGAAAATCGGAGGGGCTCTCCGAATGACCTTGAAACTCCGTAACTTTGTGACTCCGTAACTTGAAAAATATGGCGGGCCGAGCTTAACTTTTATGATATTTGTAATGAGGAGGACGTAATATGTCCGTATACCAATTTTGACGGAAATCGCAGGGGCTCACCCAAATGACCTTGAAATTCAAACCTCCGTAACTTCGTAAATATGGCGGGCCGAGCTTAAATTTTGTGATATTCGTAATGAGGAGCATCTAGAGTGTCCGTACACAAATTTTGACGGAAATCGTAGGGGCTCTCCCGAATGACCTTGAAATTCAAACATCCGTAACTTCGTAAATATGGCGGGCCGAGCTTAGATTTTGGGTGCATCGTAATCAGGACGTTACGTACTATCCACTGACCAAGTTTGGTCCAAATCGTAGGGGCTCACCTGATTCCGAATCTTAGATTATAGATTAGGATTCACTTACATCTAACTTGACGACCGTTAGGGCTGGCGCGTTTTTATAAGTCACAGGAGCGCCAGTTATGTCATGCTACCATAAAAGTTGGCAGCACCGCGGTTGCGGCATTCACTTCAAATAGTGCGCCATTCGTGATACTATAGATAAAAATAACTCAAACTAGAAAAAAACAAAAAGGCGAGAAAAAGAAGCTTAGGACGTATACCAATAGCATTTTTCTCCGCTTAGATCGATAGCCAGAATTTTCAAGGCAAGCAAGTTCCCCTAGACTGAGATTGTATTTTGTTGGTAGACCCAAGGCCCTAAAACATAGACCGGGTAGACCGCATTTTGATTGTTCAGAGTCAGGGTATATTGAGCAGAGTTGCTCTTGTCCTTGTGAGTCAATCGTTCAAACATCCATGAATTGGAATTGCTTAAAGTAGATTTGGCGCATTGTGGACTGTGGCTCAATTTTTAAATAATGGTCTTTTTTGTCGTCCTGGCACAGGCAGGTAGGTAGGTAGGTATTGCCTGGTATCCACTGTCCTATTACCTACCAATCTATCTCGTCTAATGATCTGTTTTATCACTGAATTAGAGACTGAAGTGTGAAGCATGCTAACAGAGCTGATAATCTGTACAGGCCGCACTATCGGGCAACTAAGCACAGCAGCTCATGACAGTATAGTACTAACCTAATGCTCTTCATGAAATCTACATTGCGCAGCTCTGCACAAGTGCACGCCAGCTCTGCCGCGCAAAGGCAAAACAATGTTTAGCCGGTGGCAGCTCTGCGCAAGTGCACGCCAGCTCTGCCGCGCAAAGGCAAAACAATGTTTAGCCCGTGACTTCTGGCCTGATGTAATGACCCCCTGGGCCCTGACTTAACGTAATCATTTTTCCTTTGCACTGCAGAGTTGTGAGCTGACAAAAACTTGTCAATGTTGCTACTTGCTATATTTTGCAATCTGGACCAAATCTGGATCCAGAATTACACTTAGGCCTACCTACCTCTACCTCCTTTTTCACAGTTCTCTGTTCCAGGTGAACTCAACCATGAGCACCTTCTGAATTGATTCAAGCACCTGAGTTTTAGTGCAGTCTTTCTTCCAATTGAGCTGCTGAGGTGAGCTTAGGTGCTGTTGAAAATACATTGAATATTAAGCAATGACTCTTGTTATACTGAACTCAGAACTGAACCTTTGAATGATATTCCCTTATTGCCATATACTGAAATGTAATTGACATAAGCCTTTGTTTGTGATTGCTACAGTGTTTCCAAACTGATCAACTGCTCTCAGATTTGTATTCTGCTTGTATTCAGTTCCTCCACTAACAGTCTCTTCTCCATACAGGTTCCACCATGCTGAACAGCATCAAGAGCGTGTTTGCCGCCTGCCAGGCGAGCATTTCGGTCCACCAGAAGCTACTGTCTGCCCTGAAGACCATCTATGACGGAGCAGAGTCGGAGGAGGCGTTCTTCGCCGAGTTCGTGTCGCTGCTGCGCCGCTCACTGATGCGCTCCGAGAAAAGTCCTCCCGTGGAGCGAACGATAGAGTTCGCCGCCCGGTTCGCCAAACATCTCTCGCCAGGTTTGATAAACATTGATGCACAATTAAAGATCCTGCTACCAGTCTAGAATCGTGCTATTTAAATGGTGCGTTTAGCTAGTGGCGAGAGATGAGGGCACTGACGAGGACGAGGTCCGTCCTACGTTAGACTTTGCTTGTTTTAATTCAAGTCAGATCCCGTTTTACCGATATAGTCTCATATTGTCGACTTATTAGCGCTCGCAATGTGTCTGAACATCGCGGCACCCATTGCAATTAGATTTTAGCGATCACTGAAGCAAACTATGCTTATCTCCTTCCTGACCATCCCGTTTCCCTATTATCTTTTGGCGTGCTCTGTTTCAAAACTCTGTGACAAAACGTCATTTCGTCTTCAAACCCGGCGGTTTTTGACCTGCACCACGTCCGTCGCCAGTGTCGGACGAGACACTGGCAGAGGATGAGGAAGCCGAAGAGGTGCATCCGTTCTTCCGTCGGCTGTTTGAGTTCCTGGTGAACAACCACCGCGCGGCCGACTCATCGGTCCGACTGCGCTGCTGCCAGCTCATCAACAAACTGCTGCTGCACCTTGGCGAGAACGCTTACCTGGACGACGCGCTGTGCGACCGCGCCTATGACGCCATGCTGGAGCGGCTGCAGGACACGGTGCCGGCCGTGCGCGTCCAGGCCGTGTTCGCTCTGAGTCGCCTGCAGGAGCCGCAGAACAAGCAGTGTCCCGTCATCCGCGCCTACGTGTTCCACCTCCGGAATGACCCGAGCGCCGACGTGCGGCGGGCGGTGCTGCTGAACATCGGCGGCTCGGCGGCCACCCTGCCGCACGTGCTGGAGCGGGTGCGAGACTCGAGTGCCGGCGTCCGACGACAAGCCTACACCTTCCTTACCAAGGTAGGACGCCAGACGGGACGAGTGGAGCGTAATTTAATGATTATTTTGGCCTTGCAGAGTTGAATTCGCTTGCTTTAAGTCGCTTTTATTCTGATTATATTGATGCATACCGCCTGTTGTATGCTGTGATTGTAGCTGTCGCGGCCAGTGGTAGCGCCCTACACACAGTTTTTCTTGGTCTCAGGCTGCTAACCGCCGTCCTGACCCTCCCCCCCCCCCCCCCCCCAGGTGCACATCAAGTCTGTCTCAATGTCCGAGCGGCGCCGCGTGCTAAAGGAGGGTCTGCAGGATCGCGACGAGACGGTGCGCCGGACCGTGCAGAAGGACCTGCTACAGTTCTGGCTGCGCCTCCTCAGCGGCAGTGCCACTCAGCTGCTGCGCTGTCTCTATGTCGAAATGTGCCCAGATGTCGCTGAGATGGTCGTCAAGGCCATGTGCCGGGAGACCTCCTATAGAGACATGGTAGGTCGGTGAGATTGGTGCCGAAGGTCGGTCGATGGCGTGGAAGGGCGGTTGAATGTTTGGCAATTCGCTCAAACGCTGCTTGAAGCGAGTTTGTGTGTCGTTTGAACTGAATGTTGATATAATTGTGTATGTTCAGTTTGTGAGAAAATTTCGCGAGGGTTTTATTGGTCTAGTTGTTGTAGCCTTGTATGTCACGGCATTCATTCTGTATCGGTTGCCTTACGCTTCCATTATTTTAAATGCCTATTAAGTTGGTGTCTCGTCCCGTACTTGATTTGTGAGGCCGTGATGCCCCGCCTCGCCCTGACATCCCTCCCTCCCCGCCGTATCGTCAGGTGGACAGTTTGGGTCTGCCGAGCGAGACGCGCCTGTTCGCGCCGGAGGAGCTCACCCCGGAGCGCGCCATCCTGTGGCGTGTGCTGTGCGACCACCTGCGAGCGGAGGGCGGCGGCGCGGACTCGCAGCTGGAGCGGATCGCTCCCGACGTCCCGGCGCTGTGCGGGCTCATCCAGCAGCTGAGCGCCGCGGCGCCGGCCGACGGCGAGTCGCCCGAGAGCCAGTGGTTCGTGCTGCGGCAGCTGATCCAGCTGGCCGCCGGCCTGGAGCTGTGGGACGAGTTCGCGCGCCGCTCGCTGGCCGGTCTGGTGGACGGCCTGCTGCGCTCGGAGCGTCTGGCGCCGCAGCTGGTGCCGCCCCTAGTGCGGCTGTACGGCCACGCCGTCCCGGACGCCGCCGCCCGACTGCGCGCGCTCGTGGAGGCCATCACGGACATCCGCGCGCCGCTGACAGGCACCGCTCCGGAGCCGGAGCAGCCGGCCGCGCCGGCGCCGGCCGAGCAGCGCGAGCGGCGGCTACGGCGGGCCCAGCTAAGGGTGCGCCTCAACGAGCTCCGCGACCAGCTGGAGGAGGCAGTGGCCGGCAGAGACTACGCCGCCGCCCAGGAGCTGCAGCGTGAACAGGACGCCTGTCTGCAGGAGGAGAAGGAGCTTCAGGACCGCGAGGAGCCGGCCCCGCCCGCCGAGACCGAGCAGGCAGAGTCGGAGGGCTGTCTGGAGCGGGACGATCCCGTCACCCTGGCCAAGTGTCTGCAGATCGTGTTTGAGTTGCTGCAGGCGCTGCCACTGAAGAAGTTACCGGCCGAGCTGAGAGCGCTGACTGAGACGCTCGTGCTGCCGGCGGTACAGAGTGAGGAGCCTGGAGTGAGAGAGGTGGCCGTGCGCGCGCTGGGAGCCGTCTGTCTACTGGACAAACAGCTGGCCGAACAGAACCTCGTCCTCTTCGTGCAGGTCAGTTGTGGGCTCCGGTGGCCGTAGGAGGAGCACATGGGTATTTAGCTGTTACTGAGGGGTGTGATAAAGTATGTCTGACTGGAATGTTGTTATCTTCAAATAAGGGCAAGCCTATTATGTGTAATGCGGTCTACATTACAGACTACATTTTTTCTTGTGTCTTCTAAAGGAACGTCAAAAGCCGTACTCGCTAGCTATGGCCTGACTGACTCAACACAATTTTACTTTCTTCATTATGACTGTTTTCCCCACATTTGCCGATCTTTTATGCTTTTAATCTGTTCCTCTGCAGTCTGCACCACTCCGCCGTTTCTGACTCGTCTCCCTAACCGACAGGTGGCGCACGCCGACCAGTGTGAGGTCCAGCAGAGCGCGCTGCGAGCTGTGTTTGACCAGCTCTCCGTGCACGGACTGGAGGTGGCAGCGCCGCCAGAGGAACCCGAACAGATGGCACCGCTCATCACCGCGCTCACCGGCATGCTCGACGCCGGAGAGCCGGAGGTAGGCGTATGTATGATCGTCTTTATGAAGCCTGGGAGCGGGTTATTGGCTGTGTTCGTTCGCACTTTGGTTTTGCTCAATTTGCTGGATCTGTGCGCAATTAGGTGTGTCTTTCCTTGTCCCACGAGAGCAGGACAGGGCAAGAGCAGGGCAGCACTCTGCGGTTTGGAAACATTGAGTCTGCGTTAGTCACTGATCTTTTCCGAGGTCCTGAGGGTCTGGTTTAGTGTATGAACTGTCCCTGCTCCCACCGGTCTGTGGTCTGGTGACCGAGGGATCGGGAGGGACCCCTGAGTGCTAACCCGTCCTGGGGGCGGATCTGTTTTAGTTACTGATCATTCAACGCCGCACGGGTCCGCAGTCTAGACACAGGACCTCTCTAAGCTGCTGACCTGCCCCGAGGGTTCTGTACAGGTCACTGACCCGCCCGTCCCGCAGGTCCGCGGCCTGGTCGCCGAGGGCCTCTGTAAGCTACTGATACACGGCCGCGTCACGTCGGCGCGCCTGCTGGAGAGGCTGGTGCTGATGTGGTACAACCCGCTGATGGACGGAGACGGCTTCCTGCGTAACATGCTGGGCGTGTTCTTCCCGGCGTTTGGCTCGTCGGGCCGCGCCGGACAGGAGCAGCTGGCGGAGGCCATGCTGCCCACCATCACCACAGTCATTGAGGTGAGACAGCACCAGTGGTGAATGGGTATCCCCCAGGAGGAATCACCAGGAGCGAGTTCGATATACTTGCAATATAGATTATATGATGCGGGGAGAGGGATGTGGGCCGTGGGGGGAAGTAACATAGCGAAGGGAAGAAGCGTTTTTGCATTGTCAGGTTTACCGGTCATATAATCGATTCAGGCTGACGCATGCCACGAGGTTGGATGACGGGTTGCATGTCTTAAACCTACCCCCCCCCCCCCCAAGAAGGTCAAAGTTGCTTGGTTTGTGCTGAATCTAAAGAAAATAGTGTCTGCTGGAATACAGTGAATTTATAAAGGTCACCCATATCAAGATGGTGTTTGGAATGTACCTTCGTCGTGATAGGGTAGCATGCCTCCGCCAGTTTTAATTTTGCAAACGATAATGCCATGGCATTGCATGCCAATCTGTTACAGGAGGCCAAAATACCGAGCATTTTTAAATTATGAATGCTCATGTTCGGTGAAGCATGCAGTGTTTGTGTGGGCACTACAGACACTACCCGAATGTATGTCCGTGAACTTAGTGACGCATAGGGGAGAGTGGGGCACATTCGTGCATGGGGCACATTCGTTTTTTGCAGTTTATGGGAAGACGAGTGACTGCTCGAGCTAAAGGTAAATTATGAAAATATGTCTATCATTGCCGCCCTTCGCTCACTGTAGAAGACAACACTGTACCTGCTGTCATGCTTGATAAAAACGCAAATTTGTAATATTCGTGCGCTTTCCAAACTTTTCTCATTTCATCCATTTTCGTGATCCTGACTCGGAAATGTGCTTTAACTTTTCAAAATTGGGGGCGAAAAAGCTCACTTTATTCACGGAACTGCTGCAAACTTGTTTGTTGAAAAACTGTCATTTTTTCAATAGGAAATTTTGAAATATATTACAAATAACGTTGTGGGGCAGGTTCGTGTACGCACTGCCTCGGGGCAAATTCCTCCATATTTTTTTGTTCGTTTTTGCGATTTATGACTATCTGTAGTAGTGACGCTCGCCTGACTCAGTCTCGGCTGCTTGCGACGTCGTGACAAGTAATTCACGTGACCTTGGAGAGGTCACGGAGGCGGGTGGATGGCCGACAGTTGGCACATTCTTGTTGGCCAGCCCATTCTTTCTACATATGTTGTGCAATGCATTCTTGTCGAAAGGAATCAAGTAAAAGGACCCCCTACCAATTTCTTTTGGTAAATTTCTGGCAATGCCCGGTAATTCCTCGAACTTTGCAGGGTGCACGAAAGTGCCCCACCCCTTGCACGAATGTGCCCCATACCTGGGGCAGTTTCGTGCAAAAGTTCAGAGTTATTAAAAGTCATTTTTTCTAATAGAAGCGATAACTTTAGAGGACAACTTTTAAGAGGAAAAATATCTGCAATAGTTCCTTTTCATACTACAATCAACAATTTTGCCATTGCACTAACCGACGAACAGATATATGGATTTATCCATTTTTTGCACGAATGTGCCCCACTCTCCCCTACGTATACGTATTCAGCGACGAATTCAAATTTACTCAGAATTTCCAGGTAAGGTAAAACCGACTATTATAGTCGACTATCGCATAGTCGATTTTACCTTACCGACAGTGACAGTGGGCTGCCGAAGTTCACGGACATACCCGATATCCGATTCTTGCGACGTTCAGTGAGCTGGCGACTTTGTCACCGTGACCGTCACCTGGGCCGCCCGACTCACCGATCCCCTCCTGTGTGCCCGGCAGGCTCCGATGACCTCCCCCCTGGTGGAAGTGGACCCGGACGACGTGGCCTGCTTCTTCGTCCAGCTCACTCAGCCGGCCATGCTGTCTGCGCGTGAGGCGGCTCTGGAGGGCTCTGTGCACGAAACACTCGCCTACCGCCTGCTCAACGCGCTCATTGACGGCACCAGTAGCTGTGGCACAGACCGAGTGCTGGCGCGCGCACTGCCGCAGCTCGACCTGAGCGGCTCGGCCGATGCGGTGCTGCGCGAGCTGCGCCGCCTGGCCGGCCGCGCGCTCGGCGAGGATGATGATGAGACTGATAAACAGACGGCGAGGCACCTGAGGAGGTTCACCGCGGGGCTGACGACCTTACTGGCGTCCCGACCGACTACTGATTCCACGCCGACGGTCACCCCGGCGCCGCGGCGGTCCCGGCCCGCCGGCGCCGCCGCTGATGTGGAACTGGAGACTGGCCTGGACAGCAGTCAGGGATCGCCCACCCGCCCGGCGGCGGCGAGCGCCGTGCCGGAGACACCGGAGCAGGCGGCGCCGGACGACCCGACCGGCGGCGAGGAGCTGTTCCTGGCAGCCTCGGCTGACTCTGAGGAGTACTCAACGTGTCTGCAGGAGACGGCTGACCAGTCGGCGCTGAGTGCCGGCGGCCGGCTCGCCACGGCGCCGGCGGAGAAGCGACCGGCCGAGACGCCGCCGCCGCGCCGGCCCGGCGGCCGCCTCTCGCGGCGTGCTCCGGCGGCGCCGAAGCGGGCACCGGCGGCCACCGCCTCGCCGGCGACAGTTCCAGCCAAACGGAGCAGAAAGGCGGCGTCGGCGAGCACTGCGGAGAGCGCGGCGCCGACCCGCCGCGCGTCTAACGTACGCCGTGCCCCGCCGCCGGCCGTCCGTACCGAGGAGGACAGCCCCGAGCCGACTATCGAGGACAGTGACTCCGGCTCGGCGGTCAGCGCGACGGTGGTGACCGGACAGAGGGCCGGCGGCAGATCCTCCGCGCGTCTGAAGCCGTCCTCTGACGAGCTCAGCGCCGGAGAGCGGACGCCAGACAGCGTGCTCTCGGGGCCGGTGACGGGCGCGCGCCGCTCCGCCCGCAGCCGCGTGGAGGAGACCCCGGAGAGCGATATATCGACCGTCTCCCGGAGCACGCGGGCCTCCCGCACTCGTGTTGAGGAGAGCCCCGACCCGAGTCCCTCTGGAGCGGCGCTGCGGACCAAGCGGGGCTCCCGAGCTCGCCCGGCAGCGCCTCAGTCACCTGACAGCTCTGTGTCGTCCGCCGCCGCGCCGCCTGCCCGCTCGGCGCGGAAGGCGGCCACCAAGAACACCTCGCCGGCGCCCGTCAGAAAGACCACTCGCAGAGCCAGCGCACGCAAGTAAATGTGAAGTAAAGTAACAGTGCGCAAGTAAATGGGAATCGTGGGACGACGTAGTGCGTAGTAAGTGCTGACGGTCTGCCGTTGCTATCAGTTTCATCGTTTATTTCAGCTGTCTTCCTATTCGCCAGCTGCTTCGCTAGTGTTTAGTCCAACCGCTTCGCACTAACATGTCTTCTTGCGGCTTTGCTTGTCTGTTAGCTGAGGCGGATTTCAGCGGAGTTCTTCGATTAGCGATAGTGGCGTTTTACACCGGAAATGAAAGGATGATGGCTTGTTTATCCATTCCGTTCTTCCAGGTGTGCTAGTTGAATGAGTTTTCAAAAACATTGGAACGCGTTTGCTGTCTCTTCAATCTTGGTCCTGCTGTGTGTAATGGAAAGGTACAAACCACACAAACTTTCTGAATACATCGATTATAGTTTTAATTTATCTTTTGTCTTACAATGCTTGCCACTGATCATACCCGATCACGGGATGTTCATGGATGAGTTGAAATATTGCATCACGATTCACGAGTAACAATTCTCCGATGACCTATTCGACTGTCCGCAACTCATTCGTCACTTCGCTCACATAGGAAACAAACCAACGATTCAGCCATGTCTGGAATTCTCCGTCACCTTACTACGTTCAGTACACGTCACGTGTTATTTGTGTGATCTGAGTTCTCAGGGAGCTGGTTCTTATCCAGATGATCCGCGCGGACTGACGTGAGGTAATGACGTCAATAGAGCCCTGTCACACGCGCAGGGAAACACCGCACTTCGCTTCAGTCAAAACTATGGTTTCGTCACGGTTATTTTATGCGCGTGCGGTATAAGCCTTCCATCCAAATCGCTTTCGGGCAGGGACGGCGGGTTGTATTGCAATTGTCAATTCAGCTGTATGTAGGTGATCGCAGGTCGGCTATCCACTTCTGCCCTTCCTTTCGTGGTTCAGTAATTTATCATACGAATCGACAGTTAGCGTCATTTGGAAGCTGCAATGGTCATCGAAAATCGATGAGAATTTCTCTTTGGTGAGGTCGCCAGTCGCAAAGATTGACTTGGCATTTGGAAACGAAGGTTCCTTATGATTTTCCCTGTAGAATGAGACATTGGGCTGGTCGTGCCGCCGAAAATGGTCTGCGGGTGAGCGCGTCGTTGCCTGAATATCCCGCTGGCTCTACCTCCTTCATATATTGAATGGAGGTGCGATGGAAGAGGCGGAAGGGAGGAACCTCTCACGGTAGTATGCGGTCTCACGTGTCACGGTTGTGTCCTCGTGTAGACTGTGGAGTGCCTCTAGTCCCGATTTCTGATAATAATGGAGTTACAAATGACCTTGCAGTTGTTTGGATTTCGCGTCACGAAACTCAGTCACATTAGATGCCCTGGCACGACTGCCGCAGTACAAAAGCTGTGAAGAATCATGCAAAATGGCGTGCTTCCTCCTTTCACTTCGGTGACTCGTTTGTGGACATGCTCGTATGTCGAGTACCCATTCTTACGGCTGGAGGTGAAATGTCTCGAATCCTTTTACAGGTGCTCTTCGATGTTCCTCATGCACCGTTATTTTGAGGGATTTTCTAAAAAAGAAAATAACTGCAATGCTTTACGTTTTTGACATGTAGTCTCGCTCATTAAATCGACCAAATTGCAGATGGCTTTTATAACCCTGTAACTTCAGTACGCATATGACACTGTGACTTGCGAATCAAGCGCCACTCCCAGCCGACCCATGACCGGTGTGTTGGCGCCGTGTCAGTGTGTCAGTGTGTGTCACCGCGGTGTGTGCCACTCCGAGTGTCTCTGCCCGTCCGTCCCACAGACGATCTCATTCCCCGGCCGGGAGCGCGCGTGCCCTCCCCTGCCCTTCTTCTTCTTCTTCTCCTGCATCCCGCCGCCAACCCGCTTAGGGGGGCGGCGGCGCAGGCGGGTCGAGCGGCGGCTCGGTCCGCCCGCCGACACCCTCGATGAAGTCGACGACCCTCGCCGCCGGGCCGCCGAGGACGTCGACCAGGCGAGGGTCGACACCCCAGCGGCGGCGGCGGGCCGCCTCATAGGCCGGACAATCGGTCAGCAGGTGCGTCACGCTGTCGGGCTCCCCGCACGCGGGGCATTCGTCGTCGGCTGCCAGGCTAATCTTGTAGAGCGTGTCGCGGGTCAGCGGTGATGTGCCGGTCCTCAGCTGGGACAGCGTCACCGACCCCCAGCGCGCCAGGGAGTCGTGGCCAGGCGTGGGGTCCGGGTGCGGGTGGGCAGCGGTTGCCCTCCGTCGCGACAGCTCCCGGACATGGCGCGTGACGGCGGCCCGCGCACTCGACAGGTCGATCGGTGCGCCCTCCCCTCCCTCCACACACGGTGGCGGGGGTTTGGTGTTTATTGGCAATACAAACAGAACAAACGGAGTCGGCACGGCCGGCGCTGCGGCGGCGGGCGGAACGGCACGCCCGCCCGCCTCCCAGACGGCCAGCGTTTTGTACAAGTACGTATGACACTTAATGCCTGGGGCGGCCGGCGACCGAGCACCGACCACGTGACACGATATGTACAGTGCGGCGCCGGTCACGTGACAGGGGGGACACAGGCCGGCAGCGCTGAGCAGGGCGGGTAAAAATACAGACGGTTCAAGCACTATAGAGACTCGTCGCGGCGCCGGCCATGCCCCATTGCAAACACAAGGTATATTATGCATATCACAACACAAGATACCCCTAGAGGAGTGGCGCCGCCGGCCGGCCGTCCCCGGTACGCCGCGTGCAGGGCGCACCGGCCGCCCGGCCGGCCGGCGGCTCAACTACAGAGAAATAGACAGGCCCCTGTATGTATCAAACGCACTGTGCACAATTATGCTAGTTCATTCGCTGCCGTCGGTAAATTCTTCACAATAACAGACCCAGACTCGACCAGCTGTGCAGCCCTCAGCTGCCACACACTCACCCACCATTCACACCGTCACTGCCAAAGGCAGCCAATAAGATCATGAAAATCATCCAATATAAAAACCCAGTCCGAGAGCGGCGCACAGTAAAGTCGTTTGAAAACAAGCGTGGAAGAATCGCGGCTGCATCCGAACAGTACGCGGCGCGTCCCGCCGGTGTGGCGTGTCGCTGCGCGCGCGCGGGACGCGTCACTGGCTGGCTGGCGCGCCGGCGCGCCACCAGCTGAGATCCTCCTGAGGCCGGGCGGGGGGCGGCGCCGGGCGCGGCTCACCGCCGGTCCTTGTAGAGCAGGTAGTTGTTGACGGTGGCCGGCAGGTTGAGCTCCTTGATGCGCCCGAGCCGCTGCCGTCCGAGCTGCTGCCGGATGGCGCGCCGGCACAGGTCGGCCAGCGGCAGCGGCTCCGGACTCAGGCCGTTGACGTACTTCATGGTGATCTCGCAGTGGCCCCATACGGCCGACACGATCGGGTAGAGCTTCTTGCCCTTGAGGCCGCGGAATGCCACGCCCAGATACTGGCCGTCCACCATGAACGCCAGAGTGCCCTCGTCCATGTCAAGGATGACTGTAGACAAACAGGGGAGGGAGATGGTCAGAGAGGTTGGCTCATACAATGTCACCGGCAGGGGGGACAGTAGCAGATCGGCGAACTACATATCTCACACATCAGTGACCAAAGTGTGCCTACACAGAAACCTACGCAGGTAGGGGGTAAGAACGGTCAGAAAAGCTGGCGATGTCTGTCACCGACAAGGGCAAATCACAGCTCAGAACAGCAAACTACACTGCTCCTTCATCAGCAATGAGACAGGTCCGACCTTGTCCACCTGGACGAACAAACAAATACACTAATGGCTTCAAAAACAAACTACGATCATCCGCTCAGGCAATATACACTGGAAACTGGAAACGTTCCAAGTACTTCTCGATTGGACTCTTGTGACCTTCCTGACAGAAGCCGGGTCATTTATGTAACAGAAGGCCTCTGTCAGCTGCAGGCTCATCACATAATGCGGTCACAGAAATCCCAACTCTCGCTTCAACCATTTAGCTATTTCAGACAGGTAATCGGATTATTTCTGCAGGCGAAGACTTCCGTACTGACCTTTGAACTTGTCGGGCACCATGAACGTGCTGTTGAGGTCGGCGTCGTTGAGGATGCTCGGGTATGTGACGCCCTCGTTGTTCTTGGAGTCGTGGTAGACCTTGTTCCTGCCGAGGTCCCAGCCCCAGCTGGAGTCTGTGGCTCCCACCAGGCTCTGATACCCTGCCGAACCAAACCACACGGTCAGACACCGAGTCACCCGCCTCCGCCGAGCGTCAACCCCGGCCGGAGCGGCGCCAGCAGCCCCCGACCTCGCCCGGTCACGGCCACAATGCAGACGAACCCCTCGCCAACAATGCGGCGATGACGGGCCCGCGCCGGTCGCCAAATCTCTGACGTCACCGGGTGGAGTGGACCGGTGCCAGCGGCGCGGCGGAGCGCGGACTCCCATTGAGGACCGGGCGCAGGACCGGGCGGCCGCCACGTCAGCGTGCTGAGCCGCGGGGAATGTCGCAGCCCTGCCCTGTCCCCTGCCGTAACCCAAGGGGCTGCCAGCGGACGGCTTGGCAGACCACCCGTCCCATGTGATCATCGCTTCCGCCAGGTGGCCTTGCAACTTCATCATAGCACCGGCTCTCTCGCTCCAAATTTGGAATCGCAGAGAAAAATCATATTTCCACGGAATTTCAAGGATAGCTTCGGCTAGTTACGGTAGCTGCATGCTAAGTTACCATTGGAAGACTTCCGTATCGCATATAGATTAAATCATATAGATTTTCAAATAAATCCAGATGTTGCCCCATTATTAGCAACAGTATTAGCAACAGTCAAGTCGTATTTGAATCATGAAACAAATCTGAATGAACCTCAACTTCCAGAACCCAGCTGACAACGTTTACAACTGAGCCTAACTGGGAAAATCCTGACTATCCAATCAAAGCATCCACACAAACAGTTACAGGTGATCCCGGGAACCCCAGACAGACCATTCTCCAAACATAGCTCTGACGATCACACAGTTCCGAAACAAATCGTTACGTAAGACAGCGCACGTTAACTCCCACCCAGAATCTTCTGATTCATCGGCAATGGCTCAACCCGATCGTTTCTTCAACACTGGTATCGTGACGTCTGTACTGTGTGTACAGCGTGGACAATGTGGACAACGTGGATGGTGTGGACGGTATCGAGTATGGACATTGTGGATGATATGGACATTGATTCTCGACGATATGGGCGTTGTGGACAATGTGGACATTGGACGTTGTGGATGCTGTGGACATTATGAAATTGTGGAGCATGTGGACAATATGGACGCTATGAACTCACCTGTGGAGTGGAGCGGCGCGTCGGCGGTGGCCACGCCGACGACAGCGTGTGTGCCGCGCTGGCGACTCGACCAGTGGATCTCCCAGACGTGCAGGCCCCGCTCGAAGCCCACCAGGCCGCGGATACAGTCGGTGCTCTGCGCCACCGGGTGCCGATGGAACGTCATCTTGTCGTCCTCCTGGCGAGACCATAGAGTAGGTTAGTTAGCGTAACCCTAGACAACACATACAAACACACAGATGCGAGCTATCGGGGGCGTACCCTCGGCCAGATGGTATGCCAATTAGGTTGTATAGCTAGTGTGCCCCTAGAAAACACTCACAAACATACAGAGGTGAGCTCTCAGGGGGCGTACCAACGGTCAGATAGGATGACAACATGAACAAACAGGGTCGGGTCGCACAGTACGATTCTATGGACTATGACGTTAGGTGATGCACCGAGCCGACACCGAGGCCGTCAGAGGGGAGGAACCCAAACACAGTTTCAGATGTCCGAGAGGGACGGTGTCCTCACGTCACATCATACACATCACACACAACAGTACAACGGTCAGCGATCTTCGACCGAACCAAGTCAGCCTTCCTGGAACTATCCAGTGACCTGGTGCCCAGCTGACGACGCAGATCAAAACATCTGACTGACAAGCAGCCGACTACCCTTTGTCCTTGTCAGATTCACAACATCCGCGGCTCCTGGACAGATCATCTCTCTGAGAACTCTGATCGGACCGGACCTGAGCGCTCCTAGAACTCTGACCGGACCCGATCGCTTCCAAACTCTGCCCAGACTGAATCGCTCCCATAAGCTGAATCGCTCCGAGCACTCTGCCCGATCCGATCGCTCTCAGACCTCTGCCCCGAACACATGATGGTGACGTCACCGACGGACCTCATCGATCCATCGCTCTGCCGTCGGCGCCGGCTCTCAACGTGACGCAACGTTCCCGGCGCGGCGTGCTGCGGCGCGGCGCGGCCATTGCAGCGCGCCGGTGACCGGCCCAAGGTCAGACGGACGGGAACCGCGGCGAAACAGGCGGAAAGACGGCCGCTCGGCGGCTGTGGATCCACACCAGACCACCGCGCCGGCTGCCCGGCCCGGTGGTTCGGTTTGACAACGAACAGAGCCGGTCACTGCCGACAACGGACGGTGAACTTAAAACGGCGCCGAAATAACCAGCGACACTCCTTCCCACGTGTAGCACAGCTGCCGTGAACGGGCCTCACATTCAGCCTAGTCAGGGGAGAAGTCTGTTTCATCTCCAATAACCCCTGAGCGTCTCCGGCCTAACACCCCCATCAGCATTCCAGCGGGGAGTCACTGGATCCCACTTCCGATCCCGTCGAGTTCACGGAACCCCGAGTCGCACCGCCGGCGCCGCCACAGCGGGTCGTCTTTGTCCCGGCCGGTCGTCGTCCGCGTCGACCCGCCCAAGCTGTGGCGCCGCTAATTACCCTCTGCCAGCGTCGCACCAGGCGGCGACGCCGGCCGAGAGCCGGACTGGCGCGTGCCGACCGGGCCGGCGCCCCAGGCGGTGGCCTCATCTGGCACGGTCTGCTGCTGTAAAAAAGGCACGCGATGACGGACGCCGCCGTGACCTTGGGCCCGGTCATCATCACCTGCAGCGGTCGTCCGCTCAGCCGCCGCGCCCCGGCAGCGCTCAGCAGAGGGCAGTCCGGTCACAGCCGGAACAGCCGGCAGACCGGACTGCCCCGCGCCGAGCTCGACACTTAACTACCGGATCGTCAGGAGTTTGAATCACTGAACTTCTAAGAGGTTCGTGGAAGTGAGCTACGTAGAATGCCGAGCACGGACGAGCATTACGCCGGAGGTGCTGCCTCAGATTGAGAGTCTGCCTCAGGTGATGGCCATACTGCCGGAGCTCTGCCGACAAAGGCGAGCAGACGATCCCCGCCCCGAGCAGAGAGAAAGAGAATTCAATCACCGATCTGAGAACCGCCAACACCGCGGCGGAGTACCGTGTCGGATGGCCTCGATATTTGGGCGATAGGCCGTGTTTTCGGCCCGATATCACGGAGGAACAACAATGTTTGTGTACCGACGATAACGCCTAACAAATACAGAACCGGCCGGCCTTACGCAACACTCCGCACCGACAGTGGCGCACTGTTTGACAGATCGACAGTAATGTTGACGGACAGACAGCGAGGCGGGCGTTGACGGGCTGTGAGCTAACAAATCAGCGACCCCGAGAACGCAGCGTGTGTTCGAGTTCCTCCCACATTGAGTGATTTAAACCACTCGCTGACAAAAACAAGTAGGAGGAAGGAACACAGATGAACCGATAAGAGGCTGTTGTCCCGGCTTTGACCGGATTCAGTGTGCCATTTCCTATCCTTTCCGGTCCGTCTGGTGTTTCGCAGCTAGTCTAGCAATTCGTCTCGAGACTCAGTGACTAGCATTAGACTGGCAATTCGTCTCGGGGCTGAGTGTCCGACCGTGGCGGAGCTCTCAGCACGGCACTACGGCCGAAACGTCGGGCACGCCGGCGTCGACTTCACGCGTGTGGTGGCGGCGAGCCAACGGGGCCGAGGCCGCCATCGACAGGCGTGGCCGTCCATAGAACGACGAAGGACAGCCGGACCGCGGCGCCGATCGCTGGCAGGGAATGCATCGGACGACCGGAGACCGGCGGCGCAACAAGACCCATACCGAGAGATCACTGCACCGCCCCGCGGACGGAAGACAAACGCACGCCTGTGTCGTCCACTTTGTTGATTGTTACCACCTGATGTTTTACCACCCGCAAAGAAGAGTGTACTTGTGTTGGACAACACTTGAAGATTATACAGGTGGTGTCCTATTTCTCTCAGATCAAACGTGCCGGCCAGGTGGTAAATCCGCGGATTGTTCAACTGACCGTGACGGTTGACCCTGGCCTGCTGAGGCCACCTCTCTGTCCCTTGTTTACTTATCAATCCACACTTGTATGATACTCGTATATCTGCCTCGCTGTGTCTCAGAGGCTATATGCGGCACGCAGCTGTGTTCAGCGTGCTATCATCACTTCACAGAGACGGCGAAAAACCAGCATCAAAGGAAAAGTCCGGATCGTTTCAGCCGCCGCCGGCCGGGTGCCGGTTGGTTCAGGTGCGCGTCAGGGCCGTTCGACACATTAATGCCGAGCTGGCGGCAGGATGAGCTCACCGCCGCCAGGGCGTCATTTCCGCCATCCAGCGCCGAGTTGCCGAGCGAGGCGGGGGAGGACGTCAGCGGAGTATTCTAGTGACTGGCGGCAGCGGCGGCTGGAGGGCTGCCAACGTCCGGTGACCAGCGGCAGCCGGTCCAGCCGCCGGACCTGGTCACTGGCGGCTCACCGTCCACCGGCCCACACTGCCGCGTCGCCCAGCGACAGAGAAGACGGACGGAGCTCAGCCCAACACAAACACAGGAAACCGGGCAACAGGAGTTGGTCAGCTCGGACTCGAGGATCTGGTGTTCGTCGACGCCACAAAGCAGCGGCATTCAATTAGTCTATCTCGTTTGTTGCCTGCCTGGGCTCTGGCACATGCCACTGGTAAATGTCATCTGGTACGGGGCTGCCAAAACGCGGAGCATTCTCCACTGCCGCGTGCCACAGCTGGCCTGCCGGGGGCGGCGCTCGCAGCTGGAGAGGAGGGGCGACCAGCCACCGTGACGGCCGGGGCGGGGCGGGGGCGGGGGCGGGGCTCACCGAACCGGTCCTGGTTCATCCACCCTGACCGTTCTGCCCGCCGCCCGCGGCGGCAGACAGCCGTGGCTTCCCACCGCGGTCCGCAGGGCGCGGCACACCGCCAGCTCCGCCCGCTCGCTCGACACAGCTGCCACGAACGCGGAACAAGCACCGCACGCAACGCACCAGTTCGGGCGACGTACGAGCGTGGAAAAGTGAGGTTCAAGGCTCCGGTGGACCAGGAAGGATTAAGGAAGGATTTTGGTCGCTCCAAAAACCGCTCAATCATAAGGAAATGACCTTACAACTTCCCACATCTGACAGAATTTGCATGGGACCAGGCAGCAATAGGCAGCAGCTGACACAATATCGTGTTCGAACGTCTGTGTCTGTCACTGACGGCTGAATTTATCAAGGACTGTGCGTGAACTTCAGTCAATCACGAACTGAGTCATAACCAACACCTCAGCCCGGCGCACAAAATCAGCTCCACTGAACCAGTTCTGTCAGCCTTGACCGCAATAGTAGGTGCCGGTGGCGGCCAAAAACTAACACTGACACGTACCGCGCCGGCCGACTCGTCCAACCTATCGATACATGTATCGCTCATCCGGGTCCAAACACCGGGCCAGGCGCTGCTCCGCTGACGGCGGTAGCCCTCTCCAGCGGCTCCCGCCGTCAGCACGACCCCTCTCCCGGGACCCGGAGGGTTGGGCGGTCTCACCGGATAGGCATCGACTCAGGTGTCATATTTGAGCCCCCAACTTCCGGTATAGCAGAGACCACCTGACCCAACCCCTATAACACACTCCTGCTTCGGCTATAGCACTCGATACCTCACATTACTAGCTGAGACGACGAAATCCCAAACCATCCCGATTCACCACTTAGCCTTTTTGGGAGCTTCAGGGAGCTAACCTTTTCCAGTCCAAACACTGACATCAGTCTCATACCCACCTTGACGAAGACGTTGAGACTGCGGTCGTCGGCGTTCCAGGCGTACTTCTGCTGCAGGTCGTGCGAGGCGGTCGGCATGTCGAGCAGCACGTCCAGCCGGTGTGGTCGCACGTAGTCGGGACTCACGGTCAGCTCCTTGCTGAGCGGCGTCCGCACGCGCTGGTTGCCGTTGCTGTCGCGCGTCGTCGACTTGGCCAGGCCTGCGGAGAAGAGAGGACACAAGGTTAGTAGGGCGAATGAGAACACAGCGGCATAGATATTACGGCGTGACTTTGAAATGAGGTGAGGCGGCGGGCGAGCAGGCTGAGAGACATACGAGGTCACGGACACAACAATATTGAAGATTCACGCTTACATCCGTGTCAGCTTGTCGGCTCAAAGTATGCATGTCACTGTTACAAGCGCTAAGGATATGAGGTCACGGACACAACAATACTATTGAAGATTCACGCGGACTGACAGAAGGCTTCCAGGGTTCTTAGGATAAGCTATAAATCATGTATGACATCATGAAACCTAAACAGAAAACGTATATCCTGCTGTTTCGACTAACTGGTTTCAACACGAGATTGCAGTCATCAATATCATGGTAGGTATGCGACTGTTTTCATATTGTCTCATAAATAATCCAACTACAAGAAGCGCTCATAGCTATGAAAGCCTGTCGCCTGGTTGAAAACACCACACTGCTGCATATTGTATACGATGTGCTAAGAATTGTATTGTATAAATAAATACTGCGGTTGTAAGGATGATGCCATAGCCCACGTTGATCGCTGGGAACTGATATTTTCAGCATAATGAGGTTGTTGCCAACCTTTCTGTCAGCGCTAAATGGAAAATTTCATAGGTTGAACGTGCCATCGTTTCATGCACGATGCACATGGGAGCTAGTGAAGCCGTCAATTATTCCGTCTGACATCTAACGCATATGCCATGAGTCCAAGCCTTCGTAACCGGTAACAAAACGTGAGCGGGCATCTCGCATGCTAATCAGGCACCTGCTCTCCAACACTGGTCGAAAGTCGCGGAGAAACCACCCATCTGGTGAGGAGAGAGTGTCCAGAGAGAAGAGATGTTTGGAGAGAGCGTCAGCTGGCCAGTCGACCCGATGTTTGACCCAGAGAAACCCGGTCCGGCGGGGTGTTGATGACTATTCGTCCCCATGGTCCGGCGAGGCTGAGCCGTCGGCAGGCGGCCGGTCACCTCTGGCGGCTGTTTCGGTGACCCACCGTTCGGCCAGTGAGAGCTGTGTGACCCGCCGGGCCGGGCCGGGAGTGCCGGTGACCTGGTCACCGCCGCGGCCCGGCCCGGCCGGCCGGTCGGTGGGTGGGGAGAAGTGGGTCGCTGCCGCCGCCGAACAGGACACAGCGCAGCCAGCACGCCGGCTGGTGAGCCAGTTAAACCGGCCCAGCACGACGGTGCACGAGTGGAAGGAACAGGACAGGTTACGGGCGGGACACAGAGAGCAAGAGCCAAATCGGCTCAGCCCAACCGGCGGTCGTCCGAGGTGATTGAACCCGCGACGGACGGGCGGACACCGGAACGGCGCCGCGGATCGCTCCCCGTGAGGCCACAAAAAGGCGCCAGTTCCACAAAGCTGGCCGACGAGCTCGAGGGGAAACTGGGACGGAGACGGATACCGGTGCCGAATTCGTGCCGGCAATGGCACTGCCTCGAGCCGGTCCGGGATTAAACTGGCTCACCGCATGAATCGGCACTTTATCGTGAAACACGCCGAGAAGTCAACGACCGCTTAACGAGAGCTGGGCCAGCCAATGACGGCTCAAAACAACAGGCTACGTGGATCACGGCCGATTCGGGGAACAGTTGTTAAAAAACATGACTGGCGCTGGAGGGACGAGTTTGCAATTCGTAAATCTTCCATGTTTATGCAAACGTTGCGATGAGAGTTGTCGGAACTTCAGAGCAGGATACGTAATGCATAACATCCGTGCCTCATCTATAATTATCTACAGTATACGTCCGTTGGTTGAAAACGGAGCGTGGCACCCATCATTAATCATTCAGTCCCCCACGGTTCACCGGCCGACTAATGCTCGGCTGTGGTGAACTGGACCGCCCAACAGCGACCGAGTCGACCGCCCGCACCACGACTGTGCTAACTGCACCCGACGCTAAACTCGCCAGTTTGCATTCTCTGCAGGGCAGTAAAACGAGCGCTGCCCAAACCGGTCCGGAGGAACAGCAGGGAAGTGGCGGTGTGCGGAAGCTAGTATGTTCGGGGGGCAACAGAGACCGGCGCCGTACGGAAACCTACCGACCTGGGGACAGCGGGGGACTGGGGAAAACGTACCGTCGTCGGGCAGGTCGTGCTCGGAGCCGTCCAGCGCGGCGGAGTCACACTCTGAGACGGTGGCCGGGTCGGAGGAGGCGCAGCCGCGCACGGCGTTGTTCACCGGCGGCCGGTACTCCCTCATCACGTTGGGCGGACAGCGGCGCCGCCGGCGCGGCTTGGCCCCGGCCGACGCCGCGTCCCCGCTGCTACTGCTGCTCGTGTCCAGATCGACCGCCATGGCGGCGGCGGTGGCTGACGGGACGCTCGGCTCCGCTTCTGTCCGGCAGTGGTCGTGCCCGGGACGGCGGCGGCGACTGGCGGCGCCTCGCTGGTCCGAGTCGCTGCAGAGGTGAGCGCGCAGAGGGCAGTCTTGGTAGGCCCACGACTCACACAGGCCGTCGGCAGCCAGGCGCAGCAGGTCGCTCCAGAGGCGCGCCACGGTCAGAGCAGCTGAGTGCACCGGCGGTCGAGGCGCGCGCCGTGGGCTGACTGCCCGGTCGGCGGGCGCTGCGAGCCAACCGGCGCGGCGCGGCGCAGCGCCGGCACGGCAGGTATAGAGCCGCCAGATTCGGCGCCGCACGGACCCGGCAGCCCGGCGGGCGCGTCGGACGGACGGGTAGCCAGCCGCAGCGCCACCCAAACTGGGTGTCGGTCGGCGGTTGACCCGGCGGACCGGTCACGACAGGCCGACGTAACGGGTCGGCCGGCCGGCCTGTCGCCGATTCGGTCCGTTCCGCGTGGTGGAGTGACCGTATTTCCATCGGGACCGACCGGTCCGCAGAGCCCGGAGAGGAACACTGGCACGGTTATAGGTGGTTGCACCAATCATAACAAAGCCCAGTCGAAAGGGTCACGAGTTCAATCCATAGACACACTAATAGTTTAGTGAATGAATGTGATAGTGCACAGCATTTGCTTATACCAGTCTTGCCGACTCGATAAATGACAAGTCAATGTCAAGGCGACAGGTCTATCTGCGCCACCTCATCCCGTCGTCAACGCCGACAGAAAAGATGAGAGAGATGCTCAAACGGCAGCGTGCTGCACGATCATCATCAGCTTCGTGGAAACCATGGAATCAAGCAGTGGAAAATTAAAAGGATCGAAAAGGCTTGGATACAAACACGATGTCCCTGAAAAGTGTAATCGCCGTGGGAATAATTGAAAATGTCATGGACAATGAAACCTATGCTGCATCAACACAGCACGATGCAAAGGAGCATCCATCTGACCAGCAAGGGATTACCTATCTAGGTCAATGTCTCTTATCTTGCACAAAATACGGCGCATCGTTCAAGGTGGCATCGTTCACCCTCAGTCTGAGCCAGCACGCCACTTGGAGACGGAAACCAACCACGGTGAGCTCCACAACACGCGCGAGGCTCCTCGTTATGCAACCCTACTCTCGTAGAGGAACCGGCTTTCAGGCAGGAAGCGGCCGGTCAGGTGCGCCACGACACCGAAACAAAACAGAGGATTTCAGAAAACTTTTTGTCATACTTGAGCAGTCAGATAAGAAGAACATGAGCATGAAGTGAGTCGGATTAGTAAAAATCCTGTATACAAGGAAATAGCATCTCCTCAAGTGGCCACAAGTGTTGTCTTCCCGCTGAATCGGAGACTTGTAAGAAAAATCAAA
This sequence comes from Amphibalanus amphitrite, assembly GCF_019059575.1. Taxonomy (NCBI): domain Eukaryota; kingdom Metazoa; phylum Arthropoda; class Thecostraca; order Balanomorpha; family Balanidae; genus Amphibalanus; species Amphibalanus amphitrite. The sequence goes on from NW_024881508.1 coordinate 149,736, forward strand.
GCGTGAGCTGCGAGGTGTTGGCTTGAGTGGCACTCGAGGGCTAGGCCACGCTTATCGCATGTCGTGCGCCGAGTTACCCTGAAATTAAAATTAAAATACCACGACACGGACATCAGAAAATCCAGCGGGATTACTTACATAACAAGATCCTAAGAACACCCCACCAGCGAAGAATCTTTCACACGGCGCTGATCAAGATGGCTCAAACGGCTGCAGTCACCTTAGCACCCAATATGCCATCCTTCTCCGAAATCCGGACGGATGCATTGCACCCCGATGACGTGACTGCCCACCCGACACCACCCACCCCCGTCTGATGACGTCACTGGGTACTAATGACAGCCGTGTGTGCGGCTCGGGGGCTCGTCCAACACCAACAGTGGCGGAGGCCACTGGCCGCGGCGGATCACGGCCGAACATAGCCCCTCTGACGACTGACGGAGCGGTCACGGGCGGGGACGTGGGACAGCGGTAGATGGTAGATAGGATAGACGGGGTGGGACAAATCGAAATGGAGTACTTAGGACAGGAAGGGTAATTGGAGTTGCTCATCCAAACACGTTGGCGAGGATGCATGAATGCATACCAATTACCATGATTACACAATTTGGTCAGGCTCAGTAATTGAGTAAGCGGGGCAATATTCGTATGCTAAACTAAGGATTCGCATGCGAAACTGAAGAAGAAAGAGAAACAACGCACTCCAATTCAGGCCGAAGGTAGCACATAGTGGCACAGAGAAGCCTGCTACAATGTGCGACTGTGCTGCCCCCTCCAATTCGACATCAGCGCCACTAGCGGGGAAGGCCCAAACTAACTACTAACTACGCCACGGGAATTAGTCTACGCAGAACTTATCGCTTCCTTTGGAGAGGAGCCACGGTTCAAACAGAGGGTCGGAGGGGGAGGCGAGGGATCAGGATCGTAGGTTTCTGGGATCAGAATCAACCAGTCCACGGTAGCTCTTCAGTGAAGCACTTGCTCTCCCTTCCACGTGAAACCCCACCGGGAAATGGAAGTCAAAGCGTTCAAGGGCCAATATCTTCATTCTTCAGATCGACATTATTCGTTTTAACGACTGAATAGAATACAGAACAAAGGACACACAAGCGTAACATCCCAGATCGGTCGTCGCCATTGCTAGATGCCCACAACATATCGCCACAATATCACCACTCGATTACGGAGCCACCATCCCCACTTAGCACCACGGGACGATAAATTGAATAATCCGGTGCGTTCAATCCCTCCCATTTCATTTCACACAGCTATCCGCAGGGCATGCCTCCCCGCACCTGGCCCCGCCCTCTGACCGGCCACGACCGAGAGGACCAATGGAGAAAAACACCGGGGCACAAAGCAGGGAGGGCAGAGGGGGCACCCACCGGCGCGGCGGCCAAAAAAGGATGTTTGTTCCCCACAATAGGCCGTTTGAGGTCACCGCCGCACGGCTCCTAACGGCGGTGCACAGAAGTAGTGGCGCCAGATAACAATGGGGGAGGGGAGTGGCGGGCCCTCACCTATACCTAGTATTACTAGCTATAGCAATATTTGAGGAAATGAGCAAATCGATGATCACGCCCGCCCAAAATCATTCTCCAAACCAAATGAATAATTCTAGACTGATCAGAAGAAAAAAATGGAGCGTTGCCAGCAAATGATAAGGTACTTCATTATGAGTGAAAAGTTCAGTGTTTTCGGTCTATCATAGGTAGTTGATTTACGTGCGCCTGCAGATATGAAATCCGTGTTTCAATTTAGAACACATCTCAGACATAAGCGTCTCTGGGCCATATCCAACAAAAGCACTCTAAGGTAGCGCCGACTATTACCCAGTCCCAGCTCAGACAGAAGCTCCTGCTGGTTGCCAGAAAATGAGAAAACGACACATAAAGGTTGCATAAAAGTGAGGTGGCAAAGCCCAAAAACTCTTGTTTCGCTTGTAGGCGACAACGATGAGCGACTAGCACGTCAAGGGTGGCAGAAAACTTTTCGAAGCCAGCAGCGACAGTCTTATTATTAGACAGCAATGATATCATTTCCATTGTTAACTATTCGGGGTAGCAGCTCTCATGCCAATCCAGAGATAACTGATATCAGATACCGTTGGATAGAGCGACTGATTATCGTCAAAACGTTTTCTTTTCTTAAACTAGGTTCAATCGCATTGCTTCTGAAATATACCGCAATTACAAAATTTGAAGAAAACAGATGCATGAACTAACGACAGACGACTTATAAAATGAACGACGCCGATCCAACGTGTAGAATCAAAGCATCACAACTGATAACCACCTCACCGGAGGTACTCACTGTAATACTGGCAGCATAGCGGGCAGAAGCGCAGTCCGACACCAGCGCGGGCCATCTCTATAAACTGCTCCACGCTGCTGATGATCCACGGGCTGGCCAGCCAGCAGAACGCGTCCCGTATGATGTCACACCGGTCCTCACACACAGGCGAGTTGGCGTTACCAAGCGGCGCGAACGACGGCTGCGCCGGAAAGCTGTCCGTGGGGGCGTACACCGCGCAGCAGACGGGGTCCCTCATCAGGTACGTGGCAGCCCACTCCACCTCCGGGAAGCGCGGGTCAGACAGCAGAGGACCGAGCACGAACGGGCGACGCGTCGGGGCCGGCTCGCTCGACTCGCACGTCGCGCACTGGTCGTCGAACAGACGGTACATGGCTGGACAAGTCCGCTGGTAGATGACTGAAGCGTGCCACCGATCGGCTCTCACTATTCAACAACCATCCAACAGATCACTTATGACCGACTGTCAGGTGATGTTTTCGATTGAAAACGTTTTGTACTTCACACCACTACTGTCCTCACTTATCACTGAAGACTCGTCTCTCCGAGGTACTCGCTATCACACAGGTCCGACTGACTGAGAAGCAATGCCCCGCACCGACCGATCACCACCAGCTCCTGAGGACGACTGACGCGCCAGTCAGCCGGCTGGCCGACCCCCCACGTCACACCAGATGCCGCCGCGGTCGCCGCCGTCCTCCCCCTCCGCGACTTCAGTGGCGCCAGTCTGGCGATAATCCGGCCGCCGCGCCACCCTCGAGGGCGCTACCGGCCCCTCGGCCGCCACCAAATCAGCCCCCTCCACGGTCCGATTAGAGACGCCCCTGGTAGGGACGACTGAAGATGCTCCAGAGTCCAGACACGTGGTGGGAGGATCGGCTGTGGCCGAGGCGGAGATAAGAAACGGACTTTGTACGATTCCGATAATGATAAATGCTTTCCAAGACTTCGGAAAACTGAGCAGCTGACCGATTGCTTCACCGGAATAACAAGTGTCACACTCACGCCAAAGAATGAGGACCGAGATGATTAAGATGATGAACTTCACGGCAATGCAGGGAGGAAAACATGCTCCAGATACCAGCCATAGAACGAGCAGCAGCGGCACTACGGCCAGACAAGCTGCATTCCAAGTTTCAAATCTTTCGCTCTTCCAGAAACCTTTCCTGGGCAAAGTCCACCAACAGAATCAGACAGTGTCGCAGACGAGGGCGAAGGAGGGGTCTGAAGATAAGAAGTGATACTGCGTGAGCCCAGCTGGCGTCACTCCAGACTGTCTCACCCAGCTGTCCTTCCAGAGTAGAGGTGGCAAAAGATGAAAATTTTGGGAACCAGACTCGAACCAGACCCGGCTGGACATTTCTGGAACCAGTCGGACCCGGTCTTAGTTGGAACCGGAACCAGTTGGACCCGTTCCCCAAAAGTCAATTAATTCAAACTACTTGTAGGTATCATTAGTTGCATCATGTAAAACAGCCTATTTCCCACTCGGAATACTCAAGAGCTACTGTGTGCCAAGAAACATTCACTTCATTCACTTCATATTTTGCAATAATGTGTAGTGTGCAAGATGCATAGTTCATGGTAGGACCCGGTTGGACCCGTCAGAAAATTTCCAGGAACAGGTCTGGACCCATATGGGTCCAGACTGGTTCTTTGGACCGGGTCCCCGGGTCCACATTTTGCCACCTCTATTCCAGAGCGCTCCGCAGACGACGCCGGGTGTAGACGAGGGGAAGGGTGATATGGAGCAGGGGGCACTGCCGATAAGAATTGATACTGCAGGACGCCGCTGGTCCATTCCAAAGGTTCTTCAAAAGTCTTCCCTAGACAGTGAAGTTGGACGAGGGGAGCAACGCTGATAACGCTTAGACGACGCCGAGCGTCGGGCAAAGTACAGAATGACGATGTCAACGCATTTCCATGCGTCGGCCGGTGCAGCCCAGCACAGTATCGCGACAGTAACTGAGCAGTAATAGGTAGTGATGTCCAGAAACTGTCCCATTATAGTCACGTCGCGCTATTTTTTTTTTTTTTGCATATTTTGTCATTAAAGAAATCGAAGAGCATCACAGAGCTCTTCGCAATAGCCCCTAGCATTTAAGAAACCTTTACATATCCTACAATAATACATTGATTTCCTAAACACCATTCCCGTCCTGACCCTAGAGTGGTCTAAAATGTGTCCCTCCGACATCCCGGTCACCATTTAGTCAAACCAAATAACAACTCCATCGCTGGACTCCATCAGCCGGGGGTAGGCCGGTTAATCCCCGCAGCGTACCCTTCCCGCTGTGACCGTCCCCACAGGTGTTATGTGCCGCGGTATGTCGGGACTCGGACACGCCGGCCAGTACAGGGAGGGGGAGGGGGCGGCCGGACACCGCTGTGACAGTTCCGTCGAGCAGGGGGCAGCCTGATCCTCACTACCGCGTGCAGATCGGGTAGAAAAAAGGACGGGTCATGAAACATTGGCTACGAACAGCCATGGTAAAAAAAGACGCTAGCAGACTTTGATATGAACATACAACATTTGTCCTAAAGCTATGTTCTGAAATTCAACAGCAAACATGAAGCCACATCTCGTATCCTCGAGCGGATCTAAAATAATGGAATCATCGGATTTTCTTTCAAAGAAACGACAACTTTATTCTTATAAGGATATCATGGGGCAGCATTTTCACCAAAACTTCTACAATAAATCATTCCCATTCTCAGTCATCACCGTATGGAGTGTTTCTTTCAGGCAGTGGAAATAGGGTCACATGCGGTATGAAATTCCCCTTTCATCACTCATTGCATTAACCCGCGTCAGAAGTTCCCGATAGGCGTTATCACTAGTGTATTCGCGGCCATTGGGGCGACGTAAGAAAAGAGGAAAACAACTGGCCCCAATAACTTTAAATTATCAGTTAGCATGCATCTTTTCCTTGATATGTAGATAATTTACCATTAATTGTTAGAGAAAATTGCATATAAAATCTTCCATTTATGCTTTTTTCATCGTTTGCATAATACGAGGGGGTACCCAAAAGTAACGGGAATCGTTCTCTGTAGGCCAAGCCAGTGGTAGCTCGGCATTGCCCTGCTAGGGGCAAACCAGTTTGGCCCCTTGGACTTAGTCTGCACCGTGAGGTGACGAAATAAAGAGGCGCGGCCGCGTGGCGCACGTATTTATTGAAGCACTCCCGCCCGATCCGTCGTTTTTTATGCATAGCGGGCCTGAGCAACAACGCGCATCTGTGAAATTTTGTCTCCTGCTGGGGAAGTCCGCGACTGAAACGGTTCCAATGCTTCAAGTAGCATACAAATATGCTGCCGTGAGCAAGACGCGGGTTTATGAATGATTTTTGCACTTCAAAAGTGGTCAAATGTTATCCCAAAAGCGCCCCAAAAAAGCTTGCCAAGTGAAGTCAAATGTCAAGACAATGCTGATTTGTTTTTTCGATGCAAAGGGAAGTGTGCAAAAGGTAGTGAAAAGGAAATTGTTCCTCCCTGGTCAAACTGCCAATCAGACGTTTTACTTGGACGTTCTGCGGCGTGTGTGAAACACGGTGAGACGAAAACTCCCCGACAGGTGTCGAAACGGGGAGTGGTGATTTCATCGCGACAGTGTGCCAGCGCACACCGCCTTGAGTGTCAGACAATTTTGGACAACAAATGCATGACCCCACGGATCCACCCTCCCTATTCACCGGATTTGGCACCCTGTGACCTTTTCCTGGTCCCCAGAATGAAAAAGACCTCAAGGGAAACCATTTCGACGACTTTGATAAGGTAAAAGCAAAAACGACGATGGCTCTGCAATGCATCACCTTGCAAGAGCTCCAGAGCTGTTTTGAGAGCTGGAAAACGCGTCTGCATAGGTGCATTGTCTCGCAGGGAGAGTACTTTAAGAATGACATGAGTGACGATGTGTAGGGATCAGTGAATAAACAGATATGAAACAATTCCCGTTTCTTTTGGGTACCCCCTCGTATGTTCTTTTACTAAGCTAGAAACACTAATTAGAAATAGTTCCCGCATCTCGTCAAGAACAATAGGAAAGGCTTGAAGTGAATAGAACAATCTAAATGGTTTTGTAATCTATGTGAAGACACTTCTAAAATTGCCTGTAGAAATGTTGAAGGCAAAAGTTCAACTTTTTCACAAGACGGATGTCTATAAACCTATTCAACGTGTGACAACTCAGCCGGTATTTCGTCGCCTACAGCCAAGCTTTCCCTAGTGACCGATAGAGGCGCTGCTATCGATGTCCGCCCGTGCCGCCTAACGCGCCAGAGCTGCTATCGCCAGCATTTCCCGTAGATGCAACTCTCGCTGTTTAGATGGATCAATGCGCTCTAGCACGACTGTTGTGACTAAGAGCCACCCACTATTTAAGCCACATGGGTTTGTGAGGCTGGTGATGAGAGGACCAGTATGGATCGGTTATGCCGTCTCGGTCGTTTGTCTCATTTTTAACTCCAGCAGAGCCCCATCTTCAGAAGCTCAAGATTGTGGGAATGGTAAAACTTGGCGAACAAACGTGGAAACTTTGGGGAGTGAATGGTTACGTTGTTACGTAACACTCTGCAAATAATAGTCCAGAGCACTAGCGTAGTAGGCATTGGAAAGTAGAAGACTTCAGTCATTTTCAGGTCATATGAAAGCTCGACTCAGATTCTCGGCAAAATATTCCCAAAATAACTGCATCATCAAACCTGGCGCGACGTCATTCGATAAGCTTTTCGTTAGAAGCATTATTCTCGTAATTGTTCTGAAATAGGAAAACTGACCGACTGTTTTCTGCTTTCACGCACATCGACAAATGGACAGTCAAGTGGACAGTAGCGCCCGTAACTCGAAGTCGATACTTATGAAGACATCAATTAAACTTAATACCATCACCAACTCAAAACCACACCAGATTTACTTCTGACTGCCGATAATCCCTTTCCCATCATTAGCTACCCACAGATGTACTCTCCTCAGGTGTCGGAACCGTTTCCCGTGGGGACAAAGGCCGGTGTTCCGACCAGTCGCGGTGAGACTGGCAGGCAGCCGACCGGCGCCGGGAAGACCTGGGCGACCGGGACCGAAGCGGCGCCTTCCGGGTCATTATGGCACCCGCAGCGGCGGCAGCGGCACCGGACGGGTGACCCTGGTCACCGGGACCGCGACCCCCCGTGGCACGCTACTGCGCTCATCACAGGGGCTGAAAGGGGACGGCACTGGGAGGGAGGAGACGATAATTACTTTGGAAGTGAACCAATCTCATCACCCATCAGAGCTCAGAGATGTCAGGTCTGGCAACCGGGGATGCGCTGGGTACCTAAACCACACTAATCGAGCGAGAGTGCTGTTTTTTTTTCACCCGTCATTGCTTCACTCAGTCAAGACTAGCCTATCCACATCCTTACTCATGCTGCCTCGCCCCGGCTGACGGTCACTCAATCAGTTAACAGGTGGTGAGGGAAACCCCATTACGGTCACACACTCTCCCAGGCGACTGTTTGAGACTTGAGTGGACGGGCGAGATGTCCCAACGGGTCACTTTTCCGAGATCGGCGCAACGTCAGTGGTGCGACTGCGCTCAGACCAATGTCTCCACCCTACGCTATCGGCCCATAGCTCTGCTAGCGTATGGTTGGTCCAACAAAACAAAACAAAAACGATTTTGGATTAACGAAAACTGTTGCCATACATTTATGCATTCAAACACGCGCCGAAATTGTGATATCATATGCTCCACGCTGTCCACGCAAGATGAGAGTATTAAAAGAATAGCTGTCTTTTTAACCATATCCAAAACTTCATTCCCAAAGACAAGACCAGTATCCATGCGGCCAATTGCGAGCGAAAATCCCAGCTTGTCCGGCTTTGGGGCAGGGTTGAGCTTGTACCTATGTGATGATCAGGAAGAGATACCAGTGAGATCTAAGCTTCCAGATGTCGGAAATGACAAGGCAATGTGTATAAGCTGATATAAGAAAAGCATATGACCTTGGCGGGATCGGACTGTACTCATCGGTTTCCACGCACAAAAGAGCTAGTGAACAGCGGATTCGCCCCTACCTACAACCAGCGCATGTGAGCACAGCATTACCCGAACAACATCCACAGTTCACCGTCTACCAACTTATTTTGTGTATCGCCTGCGTCGGTTACTCGTGAAAAACTGCAAACTGTCGACGAACGGGTTTACAGATCAGACAATCGACGACTCTCATTCGGTACTGTACGGCTGTGAACTATCGTATATCCACGTGAGCACCGGGCCACGGCCTCACACCGTGTCCTTTCAGACCAGCCGCCAAGGCACACACACGCCAGGGAGAGCTCCCCGTTCCACCCGGGGCCGGGTAGGTCTCCCCACCGATCGGCGACTATTTCCAGACGGGTCTGAGCCCCGCAGTCATTTGACGTTCACACCCTGCCTGTACTGACGGAACTGGAGACGGGAGGGGCAGGGATCAGGGAGCAGGGGATACGACAGAGGGTATCACTGGGAGCTGTGAAAGAAGCTACGGGGGGGGGGGGTAGCTTCTTGACTTCTTGACTTCTTCTTCTTCTTGACCAGGGTATGACCGGAGACGGAACGAGTTCGCAAGTAGTCTCAGATAACGATGCTAGTAGCTAGGGAGCCCTATAGAAACAAAGCCTGATCAAGTCTGCTAGGTGTATCTCGGTTTAGCTTCACCAGGACTCAGGCATTTTGTACTCACTTGAGACGCGTTGTCCCATGGCGGCGGCGGAGGCGGCGGCGGCGGCGCGGCGGCGGCCCGCGCGGTGCGCGTGGGCGGGCGGGCGGCGCGCCGACGGCGGCGGGGGCGGGGGCGGCGGCAGCAGCGGCTGCGGCGCGGCGCGCGAGCAGCCGGCGGCAGTGGGCTCGGCGGCCAGCCGCGCGGAGCGGCGCAGCGCCTTCTTCGCCGAGAACCGAGTGTTGTACGTCACTCGAGGCGGTGGTCTGGAACACAGATAAATAAATGTCAGCAGTCAGTATATGTGAGCAGTTCATGATCGATGAGTAAAAAGAGACGAACAAAAATAGACGTCAGCGTTTGAGCCGTAAAAGACCCCAGCATATCAGAGCATCAGAGGGAGCGTTCCGCTGAGATCAATACCAGCCTGTGTTCTTCTCATTACATCTCTTTCAAACCTTTTCTTTCACGTGCTGCCGACTACGAGCAAAAACAACGGTGCAAAGCGTCACGCGATGCTGTAGCCACTTTCGTTCATTACCGTCTCCACATTACGGCTTCCCGTCAGAGGGCTCTGAAATCTCTGTGTAGATGTCGCCACAATCGGCACAGGTGGCGCTGTTCCCAGCTGCCCCGGCTAGCCCCTGCATCACGTCTGACGGTCGTACCCCACGACCGAGCGGCACGGTCGGACGACGGCAGCGTCGGCGTCGTCGGCTCCGACGCACCCGACCGACGACCGACCGGAATGTGAGGGGAGCGGGAGCGCTGCCGGGGACAGCTGGGCGGTGCGATATAATACCGCACCGGGACGGGACGGACCGAGCCGGCAAGGGGTCGGGAGAGAAGGCATCTTGAAAGACACGCAGGGATGAGGCTGAGAGAGATAATTACCTGTCCTGCCAGTCTTACCCGTCACGCGGGGCAGGCAGGATCTGCATAAATTTTCTCCTTTTTACCAAATATGACGTGCACTGCTTCAATCGCATCCCGGCTGCACGCGATAACGCCACGTCTCTCCGACGTCTGACAGTCTCTGTTCCTCCGCCCGCCTGTCTCGACGCCGCACGGCGTACCCCACCACCTCCAGCGCGTGCAGGGGCCGGTCGCGCGGTGATACGTCACGGGTGTCACGGGTCAGGTGCGCCGGCGGCCGGCGACAGGCACGGACATCGGAGCTAACCGGCGTCCAATCGATCCACTAATGAGATGCCGGGGAGGGGGCGGGGAGGGGGGGCGGGGCGGGGAGGGGAGGGGTGACACCTGTATCTATCGACTGGGCCGGTCCCCTCCCTGCGCCCAGTCCAGCTGATCACTGATGAACAGACTCGGCGAGTCGCCAACTCCGCTGATCCGTCCGGCTTTCGCTCGTCCGTCCGTCCGGCAGCGACATTATCGAGCCGTGGCCGTGGGTCAGACCCAGCGTCGGCTCGCGCACAACCGCAGCCACAGCGGCGGTCGGGGAGGTGCCCACGGAGACTCGCCAGTCGCCACTCTGAACATAGACCAACCCAGGGCAGCAGAAGCCGCCGCAGCCCACTCTGATTTTCAAAATTATTCTGTTTATTTTGGACCTCATTTTAAGCATATTTTTAAGCATAAGCATATAAGTCCGACGGTCCTATTTACAAACGACGGGTCAACAACTTTTGGGTGGAGTTGTTGCTTGAACCACCTCGGCAAGTGGGTCAGGCAATAAATGCCACGCGAGACACTGGACAGACCCATGTGTGTTTACAGATGACCCGTGCCGAGCCCATAACCCGAATAGGCCTCAGCCACAACACCCATATAGCCACCCTTCCTCCCCCTCTCCGAGCCATTTCTCACGCCGGTCCCCCAGCCCGTTAGAAGGCCTCCTGCTCCCCTCCCTGATCAGTACGGCGCGGCACCCCGCCGGACGGCCCCGGGGCGCCCCACAGGCAGGGGAGGTCGTTGACAGGCAGGCAGCGCCCATTGGCGCAGTCATCAGCTGAGGCCGCCCCAGCCGCGGCGGAGGCACGGCTGGCGAGCGCCGGCGCGGCGGTCCAGGGAGGCCCACCCGGCGCGACCCGACCCGCCGCCTGCAACTGGAGACCGCCTCGCCTTTGAGGTGGCAATGGGAACGGATCGGGTGCACTGAATACCGCCAGGCGAGAGCGATCAACTGCGACCCATGGTTCGAGAAGGCGGCGTAGACTTTCGACATACCCAGCGTACTTTGACCGTGCATTTTCTCTCACCCAGGTGTGAGCAAAAATAGACAAAACCTTTCCTATTTCAACGTGCAGGTAACACTATCGCGAGATCTACCCCGCGGTTGTTTCTGCAGCTGTGACCTACCCCGCTCCTGCCACCGCCGCCTCTAGTCCGTCGTCTGGCAGCGTCCGCCGTCCGTGCGTCATGACGAGGAGGGGGAGGGGGGAGGGGCGCCCTACTGGTGCCACATTGCCACTAACGCGGTCGACGACACGTTGAGGTCTGGCGGCGCTGCTCCGGGCACAGCTCCGAGCCGCAGCAGTCTGAGCCTCCTGGGCCAGCCGGACAGGCAGGGAGGACGGACGGCCGCACTATTTTGGTGCGCAGCGGTCCCAGGTCTGGGTGCGTGCCGTCACGGCTCGGCGAAGCTCGGTGGCCTGTCAGCGGTCCGGCGCAGATCAGAGCCTTCGCAGGACATGTTTGTTAGGTTGATGTTGGTTGATGTTGTAAGGCTGATTTGATGGAAACCGAAAAGGACGGCTTGGAACGGAGCGCAGCTAAAACAAAGGTCACTGCTTCCTGGCATAAAAAAACGATGAATGTTTGAAGTAATCAAACACGTAAACGAAGTAAAAAAGAAGAAATACGCGTAAGAAGGAAGTGAAATCAACTCTAAAAAAGCATTTATCCTCTCAGCTGCTCACAGTTCAGCCTTCTTTTCCCTAGGAAACATCGCCGTCGTCGTGCGGAGCTCAGCGACTGATCACGTTATCTGGACCAAACACCGCTCCACAGCCCCGGATTGTGCGACGGCTGTGAAATGAGCAGCCGGCTCGGCATGCATTCCGAGCAGCGATCGAACCGCTCCTCCGCTGAGGCAACAGACCTGACAGGATAATCAATAAATACGCACTCAGCAAACCCTGCGATCCCGACAGGCTGCTCTCATCGACAGCGATTATTCCAACGATTTTCCGTCGGTCACTGACGGGGAAATCGTTCTTACGCCCACTCTGCATGACCCGCCCACTATTTACACCCGTCGCCGGCCGCGGGCGCCCTGGGACGCACCGCCGCGCCGTGTCAGCGGTGTCGGGGTGTCGGTGGGGCGCCGCCGACGCCGTCCGTCCGTCGGTCCGGCCTCCCCTGTTCCGGCGGCGGCGCCGACCCCTCGCCGCCCGCGCCCGACCGTATTGATTTCTGTACAAAACGGCAATCCAATAGTGGGCCGCACGGCACGGCGGGCCGGGCGGCCGGCCGGCGTGCGGCACGGAGAGACGCCAGGATAAGGAGACGGTGAAGGCACGGAGAGACGGCGGAGGCGCGGAGAGACGGTGGTGGAGTCGTCAGCGACCCACAGACCGCCGCACGGGGAGAGGAACTGAATCAAGACCGTCTTATGTGTCCACATATGCTGTCAGTTACCCATAGGGCTCCTGACCAGCCCAGTGTCCATTGTACTCACTGGTGGCTGCGATGGCTGGAATGCAGAATCAAGTGCACACCTAGCACAGCTCACTCCACCACACCAGACCGTGTAGGTCACACGCGTTACACTGCCCGCCCCGGTCATAGTGAGCCATGTGCCAGTCACACGAGGTCACCGGGACAGCGCGGGGTCACGCGGGTCACACAGGCGGTGTACCGGGTGACCTGCACACCGCTCCATGCAGCCAGAAGTTGGTCAGGCGACTATTTCTGGGGTCGAGCCGCCAGTCAGCCTCCGAGGCATAACATGAGGCGCCGCGCCGCCGAGTATTTGACGAAAATAAACACACGCGCCGACACAACGGTGCATGCCTGGTGGGCGGCGGCGTTCGCCGGCTGACGCGGAGAATACCACCGGCACCGCATACCCAACCCACGTGCAGGGGCGGCACACACCGGGCACACAGCCGCAGCTGGTGGGGAAGACGCCGTCACGGATATACTAGAGTAGGCGGGCGAGTCTCCAGCTGACGCAGACGCCCGCGTTCCCAGAGGTCCTGCGCGTCTTCCACCGGTCAGCCGCCCCCCGGCAGGGAGTTTGAGCCCATGGGGGTGACTGCGCTGTCGGAGTTCAAGTGAAAAACAACACAACTTTGCGGCAGCTCACTTGCCGTCTGTTTCGTCCATAACTTCTTTAAACGAGATCGGGAAGCAGAAACTGCCAACGAAAATGGCAGATATCGCAAATGCTGATGAACGCCAAAAAGTTCCGTGTGCTAGAGAGCGAGACGAAGAATCGAGAAAAAAAAAACTTGCAGACAGTGCATTTGACTAACAAATTTCAGAGGATGGCAAATGCACTGTTCAAAAATCCCGTCTATTATGGAGGGCTAATCAACTCCGCCAGGCGTTCAACAACTTCCAAAAAGCAGTCAACAGTGACACCCTTCATGATAATTCGGCGGTCTCTAAAAGACCTCGGACAAGCACACCTGAAATGTCATATCCCTTGCTACCACGCCTCCCTTTGTCAGTTGCGTCATGAAGTCACTCCAAAACAATCTTAAAGGGACTATCCCACCTTCTAAAATGTTGTTAAAACCAGTTAAATTGTGCCCGACTTTATAGATTGGATGACCAGGAACACGGTTCTGGCATTTATTTTTCATTAAACATCTTAGGCTTCCCATATTCCAAACACAAACTTTCAAATATGTGACGTCACAGCCCAAAATTACCTCCTCCCCCAGGCCACATTACTGTCATAAAGCTGATTCTTTCTACTCTGTAGGCACCACAACAAAGTTCAGACCAAGTTTTAAGCGATTTTTCAACGAACAAACCCATTTAAATCAGAATGACTAAACGAGGTGACGTCACACTAACGGTCGCTCCATGTTGAAGATAGGGCCTTGTACAAGGCCCATTTTCAAATGAAGGGAACGAATTTCTTCAACACCAAGAGGCCGCGGGGGTTGCAACCTAGATAGATAGTGGTTTCTGAACCTCGCCGCAAACTTGGCTATCTCAACTCAAACCCCATGTTAAAGGTGGGATAGTCCCTTTAACATTCCGATCAGACATGTTCCGAGGTAATGACCCTGAAGACACGCTCGACCCTGTCCTGGCGTCTTCAGCCTCGAACGGTTCAGCTCAAGTTCAAACTCGAACTAGCTGCCTCTCAACTCTCATGCCCAATGCCCATGATGCGTTCCGAAGCCGGGACCGGTTGGGGCGGTAGACGGTCGGCCTGTCTGCCCCAGCAAGGCCCCGGACCGGAGCTTGAGTCACAGCACCGATAATTACCGCCTAATTACAGCGTGTTACAGAGTCGAGGGTTAGTCAGTTGGGGAGGGGAGGGGAGCACGTCCCATCCACTCCCACATGTGTCGGGGCCCGGGGGATCAACTGGGGAGGGGTCGGCAGAAAGGAGGCCGCGTCCACCGGCCAGCAGGCGTTGACAAGTGTTGGACGCAGATTGGGGTCAGACGAGTCATCGCTGTCGGATGTCAGGTCACATTTGGAAGCCGAGCTGATAAGTGAGGTCAATCTGGGGTGCCAGGCTTAGGTACACCTTGCGGGGAAGGGTTTTGATGGGCTGACAGGACCGAACTAGACATCACCTCTCTCAAAGAGCTATTCAATCTGCGTCAGGCGATGCACCCTCGCGAGCAAATCACATGTCAGCCGACATGCTATCGATCCAGAGCACCCGATGTACCACTCATGCCACGGCGGCTCTCCTTCTCCGCTCAAACGACCGAACGAACAGCCGTAAAACACGGTAACGGCCACTGCCGCCGCCGACGCCGTCCGCTTGGTCCGATATTTCTCGGCTGGGTTTCTGCCAGCGCTGCAGGACAGTCGCCGTCCGGCCGGCCAAGGAGGGCACCAGTGAGCTGTCAGCCGGCGCCGCACGGGCCACAGATCGACCAGAGACGGACGGACGGGCGGACGGACAGTGGTGGGGGCAACCGGGCGGCCTCGGAGCGCATTGCACGTGACTGGACGGTGCTGTGTAGCGCGGTGCGGCTCGGCGCGGCTCGGCGTGGCGTGGCGTGGCGTCGACGCCCGTGCCGTCCCCGCTCCATCACGTCGGTCCAGTTGGCGCACGCCGCACGCCGCAGAGCCCAGCTGTTACCCGCGTCACCGCAGTCATTGTGACGGGAGCATCAGTCAGCGTCCGGCTAAAAAGGCCCGGCTGACAGCGCATCCGGCCCGTCCGCCGGCCAACCGGCGCTGAACGGTTGTCGATCGAGCCACGCGATGGGTCTACTCTCCACAGCGGAGCGACAGTCTGAGTTCAAACACGTCTGACCCACCTCCGAAAGGTCTCCGTAGGTGCGAGTCAGACGGTAACCTTATCAACGAAGCAGACTTTCTGACGGTGCTAACTGCTAAGTGCATGTTGGCGTCCGACCTCCGGACAACATACGAACAAGAGAGAGAGGGGAGGCATCTGGGGAGCTCAACATACTCCCACACGTTCAAACTCGTCTGTAGCACGTCCCACGCCTCACAGACATCCAGCGTCGTGCCCGGTTTCCCATCCCACGCCGGGCTCACAGCCCCGAAAAGCTGGAATGTGTCAGGCGACACCGGCCCGCGGCGCAGCTGGTGGCACTGCCGAGCCGGCACGCGCCTCCAGCCGCGACTGAGGCACGGGGACCCACGGGACGAGCACGCAGCTGGAGAGCCACGTGCCCCGAGCTAGGAGAGCCGGCCGGCAGGCGGGTCGCGGCACCCCGCGTGGTGCCGTGCGGGTCCCCAGCCACCGCCGCCAGAGCGGCGAGCCGGCAGCAGCGGCCCGGTCGGCCGGTCGGCCTTGGAGTGGGCGGGGCGGGGAGCGGCCTCTGCCTCCTCTGCCTTCCTCCCCGCTCTGCCGGTCGGCGGGCAGTCAGACCGGGCCGGCCCGCTCAGCCGGCTCACCAGACGCAGGCAGTCCAGACACGGAACGGTCGGCAGTCCGGTCACCGTGGTGTCAGCGGCCCAGACACGGATCGGTCAACGGTCCGGACATTGGAGCGGTCAGAACACCGGCAGTCCGGCAGTCCAGTCACAGAGTAGTCACCGGTCCAGCCACCCAGCCACAGAACAGTCCCCTCCGCGGTCCACGGCACGACGAACCACGATCAACAACAGCTAGCACCTGCCGCCCCATTAACATTTCAGGCAGCGCCAACAGAAGGCCGTCCGATTCCCGGGCGTACCGAGCGCCGCAGCTATTCCGGCGGCGCGGGTCACGCGGGTCGGGGTCGCAGTGACATTTGCCCACACAACACCGACGGCAATTACCCCCGTTAATTATCGTTTTGTTGGTCTCTGCGTATCTATCAGTGGCCATTAAAAACGTCATTAGCGGGTGAGCACACGGCTACGGTATTGCAGTGCAGCCAGCGTATGGCCAGCGAAGGTCACGACGTCCGTAAGCTGAGCTTTCCCAGGCGCCGACAGTTGTGGTCAAGAAGGCGGCCAAATATTAGCCTCACTGGGACGGATCTGTTTACTGAGGGTGGACGTGCTATGTTTCACGGGGGCGGCCACACAGCAGGCCGCCGCTGACCGCCAGTGACGCCGGTCAAAGGGGACCGGCCGGTCCACGGGAGAGAGGGGCGGAGGAGGGCGGCAGAGGGCGAAGATCGGACGGGGTCGCTGCTCCGCGGCGGAGTCAGCTAATGACCCCCGCTGAGTCACAGCTCGGCAGAGGTCGCCGCCACAGCTGGTGGCAGCGGGAGCCGAGGAGGGCGTCATCCAGAGGTGGTGAACTGGTGATGCGGAGCGAGCGCCCAGAGATTTGATCGGGGTGGGGCGGGATGCGCAGCTACACCTTAGTGGACTGCAAACCACGCATACGTCGGCAAACGGGGGGCCGAATGTATCACATCACATCTGATGACCGAGTTACAGCGAAATCTGGACGCTTCAAAACATCTCGCGACAAGCGACCGATACCGTCACCCAGTCTGACCAGCCTACGACCAAACACCTGACCGTCCTGGCTATCCTGACTACAACGAACAAGCAAATGTCCAAACCTGAGCCTGGTTCATCTTCCAAAGCACATCCTGATGGCTCAGGTGACCTGCCACCCGCCTCCGCGGTCAGGTCACGGCCGGAAAACACGCTAACCGGCGCCTCTGGTAGCCATAGGCTGGTGTCGAGGCGTTCCGCATCGCTGAGCTCGCGGCCAGCGCCGCCCGGTCGCTGACCAATTGAGGCGAACACAACCGCTCCATGGATCAGCACTGCATATCTCAGTGACACCGCTGTGGCAAGAGCTATGTTTCCGGCCGACGCCAACATCCTGAGACTGTTCGGATGCGGCGCACGTAACGCTATCACATCTCCGGTGATGCAATATACCCTGTCAATTTCCGTAGCATAAAAATAAAACATGAAGGAACATCCGATCTGTCTTCCAGAGTGTGGGCGAGTGGAGTTGCGGCTAGCACCACTCAAATCTGACATCGGCGGGGGTGAGGTGGAAATGTGGACTGAAATAATCTGCGTAAGCCAGAGTGAGCACCGTGGCGGTTCGTTCGGTGCCGATGAGGCGAAGCCATGCGATGAGCGACCGATTTATATGTGCTGGACGGCTCCCAGGTGACGGCAATTCCAGCCAATGTCAGTCACCGGCGCCGTCAACCCCAAGCGTCACACAGTGTCAGTGTCCTCACGGCATCCCATGCGACCCTCCGGTAAGCAACAGTTGAGCGTAGCGTCCCTAGTAGACCTCGGACAAACTCCGAAACAGTCCTGGATTTCCGCCAGCGGAGAGCTCACGGGCTCGGCTTATCAGCGCCCTTTATCCAAGCACTGACAACTAAACTGTTGTTGCTGCATCCTGCCCATCACCGCTATCTTCCATAAAACAAGCTTATCGCTGACCCAACACCACAGCAATGTGCCAATCCGGTTATTTACGCTGGGAGCACAGAGTCCAAGGCAGTGAGAGAAGGCACTCCTCTGGCGGACCCACTTCGAGCAGAGAGCTCCGTTCTGACCTGGCCAAAGTTGAGACTTCGGAGGGGTGTTAGGAAGGCCCGTGTACGGGCAAACGGACAGAAATCGCTCTGAGCTCGAGACAGGTGCAGATTTAATGAACTGCTACATAGCTGGCATTGAGACTGCAGTGCCATTGCTGGACGTGAGCATTACTGGGTAAATTCACCCCAACCACCACACCTTGGCTGATGACAGCCGGACATTTTATCTTTTTACTTAGAAAAAAAGCTTGGCTAAGACATTAGAGAAAGTTAGACTTTCATAACAAAAAGTAGAATGAAGTTTGATTGTTTCATATGGATGGAATCTAAAAGTCGCTCCTCTGGGATTTAATTAAATCATTTTGACACAGGTCGCGCACCAATACCATCAGCCAGGAATAAAACGCTCAGCAACTTTAGACAACATTTTCCAATAAGTTCGAGGCCCATGGCGGGACCTAAACTTTAATGAACTCATTAGACAGCGCCCGGAATACCCCATCCAGTACTCTGTGGGAATTTTAGAACCCAAGTCAGTGCCCAAAAGGATTTTTAGGACCTGCGTAACACTTCAGGCAACAGTTCAGAGAACGTCATGGCCTTTAGCCTGAGTGCATTGGTTCTATTTAGATCCGTAAGGGCACCTAAAACGCTTATGTCCCACCATTCCAGAGTTCCCTTCCGAAGTCCCCGGAGCCAGCCATTTTCAGTGATACCACCATCAGCGGATGCCCTGGTGACCTATGCCGGACCCAAACCGAGCAAACATTGCCATCGCCGCACGTCGCTGACCGCTACACCGTTACAATCGCTGACACTCCGTCCTGCATTCTGCAACCAGTCTGTCATCAAATCGTATAAGCCGGCCTGCCGGGCGGCGGGTGACCGCAGAGTTCTTCTCATTACTTAACAGTTATATAATGCTGCATTTTACTTACACATCTACATGACCATTACTCCTTCAAAATGCCTGGAAGAATGCAGAACAGCGTAATGTTACGTAACGATGAACACGAGCTTTCTGTGATCCCCAAAGTGCACAGCGCCGTAACCAGTTTACTATATAAGTGACTGGTTTGATTGGCCTTATACTGCAAAGCTCCCTGGTTAATTGGGTCTCCACCTGAATACTATAGGCTGTATTCAAACGTTTCTACCATTGCTCACCACAGGATGACGCCGCTCTGTTACTAACCGACCCACCCTGAGCTGTCACAAGTGCCACCAGTGTAAGACATGTGACATATTGTCACCAACCAATGTCAGACCAGTTGGTGTCACGGTCAAACATGTCAAACTTCGTCAGTTTTGACCACGTGTCAGCAGCCAGTGTCAGGGCGGATAGCGTCACGGTCACGTGTGTCACAGTCGGTCCGCTGTGCGAGGCGCGAGGTCAAACCGTCACACACGGCGCGGGCGGGGGAGGGGGCGATACGGCTGCCGTGTCCGTCACCCCGCCGGCGGCCGGCCGGGGTCACAGCTGTGACTGGCGTGGGTGTGACGGTGTCACAGCGTGACACGACACCCGGCGCGGCGGGGCCTTATCGCTGTCCGGGGGCAGTGGCCCGGCCGGCTATCGGCCCACGCCGACGGCGAAACGCGACAGCCGCCTACCGGTCCGAACAACACTCAGACAAGACGCCCGGTCAGCAAACAGCGCTGCCGAGCGGCCAGCCTCGGCGGCGCCCTATTTCCAACCAACGCCGCCACTGGACACGACACGGGTCACCGCTCCAACAGGACCCGCGTAACAGCAGATCTCGGACTCGGGACTGTCCCACTCCCGTCACAGACTCGAACAGCGCACTCAGATCCGTTGTCGCGGGGCTGCCAAAGCTCCCAACTGATCCATAGCTGCTAGGTCACACCACACGGCATCCATTCTGAGCCAGCGAGCACCTTCCGGTGGTGGGCGCCTGTTCCGGCATGACAGGCAGGGTCGGTGCGGCGGTGTATGCCGTATCCAGTGCCGCCGGCAGGCTGTGTTCAGGGTCACCCGTCCGAGGGCGGCGGCCGGCCGTGAGGGGACCGTGAACCCGCGCCAAACGCCGTGAGCTACAGTGACTTGAGGGACCGTGAACTCACGCAAGGCGCCCGCAGCGCTGAGGGCTGCCGTGAAATGAAACATCATGAAGTAACACCCAGTGCCGTCGACAGAGGGGACCGTGAACCTGTGGACATTGATGGCACAGAGTCTCGACTACAGTGGGCAGTAGGGCTGTCAACACATCTTCTGAGCCATGGGCTGCTGTGTACTTCAGTTTGGTACCGGGACAGCGCAGCGCCGCGGGGTAACGCAGGACCATGAAATCATGGCCAGAGCCGTGGGATACCACTGGCTACTGGTGTCCGGACAACACTGTGCGCTGCCGTGGGCTAACACCCGTGAGCCCATACTCAATACCGTCGACTCCCATGGACCCAAGAGCCGTGACCCCCTCCGGTGCTGGCGCAAACGGAAGGACTGCTGACCGTAGTGGTTACACTCGGAAACCGCATACGGTGGCGGAACAAGAAACGGAAACTAGATAAACTCGGACGGAAATGCGAATGCAATGGCAAATCCTACGCGACCCCGGGACTGCTGCGCTGGGCCTGACCGATACCGGTCGCGATGGCCGGTGCTTGATCTGTATTGGCTGCGGCAATGCATATCAAGCATACGGGCAGTAATACGAGAGAAATTGGCGGGTTGGAAACGTCTGAAGCGGCAGACAACGCAGCCGGAAAGTTGAACCCGACGGATGGGGGACACAGACAGATAGCTGGGAAAGGGGAGCCCGGTGGGACGGCACACAGACACAGCCCGAAAAGGGGAGCGGCAGTAGACCGGGAGGCCGGTTTCTGCCTCCTATTGAGACCAGCACCAGCCAGCCAAGAGGCGTTTGCGCGCCCCACTCGAGATATGCAGGGAATTCGTCTCAACTCCCAGCCGCTGCTCCCGTATTCATGCCGTCTATTGAGGTGAATTCAAATCGACCGCCGGCCGGCGCCGGGTCGTCGGAGCAGGCCGGGCGCCGGCGCTCGGTGTTCCCGTGCGGTGGGACGGAGGAGCGGTGCCCGGCCGCTCCACATTGTCCGCCTGGGAACGGCGGCCCCCACGGCAGGTGAGTCGCCGCCGGACGCGGCCCGTGGGAGCGGCGTGCCGACGCTGCCGACGGTGGCTCCGGCAGACGGGAGATAGAGCAGAGACGGGCGGCACTGGGAGACCACGGTACCTCAGAGACGAGCCGTGAGGCGCGCCACGGAGACGGAAAGTGGCGTAGACAGGCGGTACTGAGAGACTAGACAGGCGCTGGCATCGGGAGACAGGAGATGGGCAGGACCGGGCGATATAGAGAGTAGACAGGCGGCACCGGGAGACTCGAGACAGGCGGCACCGTGAAACGCCCGCGTGCGGCGCCAGGAAGACTGGAGACAGACCAGAAACAGGCGGCACGGAGAGACCAGAGGCTGGCGGAAACCAAGACAGGCAGCACATGGAGACGAGCTGTGAGGAGCACTACAGAGACGGGAGATGGAGATAGACAGACGACAGTGAGAGGCCAGAGACAGCCGGTACTGAGAGTGCAGATGAAAGAGCACAGACACCAGGTAGGGCAAAAGGAAGGGACATAAGCTTACCGTGCGATGACAGTAGAGAAACAGATGTCAGTGGTAGATTGGAGCCAGCCCACAACCAGCGGACATATTTGACAACAGGGAGCAGAAAAAGGTCAGAGACGGACGGATGTTGGGGAGACAGCGATATGGATGAACGGAAACAACACTCCCATGTCAGAAATTTCTGGCATGGCCGTATTTACACGACCCGTGGATGGCTCGTACACCGCAAATAGAGTGGAGCGGAATATGGGATGGAAAAAACGCGACTTTCAGACGATATAGAGGAACTGGTGGACGATATGGGGAACCAGTTGAACCTATACAAGCAAAAACATGGGTTGGCATCTCTGCATCCATTCTATCAAAGCTATCAAAATAGCCACGCAGGGAGCTAACCAGAGCTCGCCGCGCCGCACTGTTTGGTGCAGCCGACCAGCGTTGCACACGGCTGTAGCCGGCAGTGAGATGGAACGGTGCGGGGACAGCAGTAATGGTGCCGGCAGCGGTGCGCCGGGTGAGGCTGGTTGCCGCCCGGGTGACAGGAAGGAAGGGTGGGTCACAGCGCACGGTGCGCGCCGCGCTGTGTGTGTGTGTTTGTATCACCGTGACAGGCGCCACGCACTCATCACGCCCCGTGGAGCGGCGAGCCCGCCCCGCCCCGTGCTGGCCCAGTGCAGCGCACACCCACACCCACCCACACACGCCCACCGCCGGCCGCTGTCGCCCGGTCGGCCGGCTAATCGGGCGGTCCGGTACCAGTTTATTCGACCGACGCCTCCATACGGCCCGGCAAAGCCCGCGACCGGCCGGCTTTCAACGCAGCCTGCCTGTTCCGTAACGCCGCACGGCGATAACCATAGCTGGAAGCTACAATTTCACTACCATATCAGCACGAAACATTCCTTCCTGATGCTTCAGAAAACATGTGTTGATCAGTTTTTCATTACTTTATTTGAATATGCATTTAGAGACTTTATGCGGGCATAAATCCATGAACTACAAATCCATGTATACCGTTCAGCAATATCTGATCCTTGGTGCCATATTTGACCTCATTTATAACGCTGACAAGCATTGTAAACCAAGGCCGACCAGACATCTAGTTGTTGGCATACCCGTCCGTTCGTCCGCTCACCGTCGCCTGAACATAGAGCAGAGGCAGTCAGCCGGGCAGACATAGACCTTAGCGACACAGCCTCAGTAGACAGACTGTCCCCACTCCCCAGCGCCGGCAGACCGACTGTGACAGCCTGACAGCACAATTATGACAGTATGACAGCCAGCAGCTGACAGGGATAGCAGCTGCACCAGCCAACACTAGTCCAGAGACTCGGTGGGTCACCAGTCCGTCCGATCCGCCGACCGACGGCGGAAGAGCGACCGACGCAAGGCAGAGGGTGACCGGCAGAGGGAGGGCAGAGCACTCCAGACCCAGGTCTGCACCATTTCTAAAATAGCATCAATTCGCGTCATCGCTGCACGGTTGTCAAGTATGATCAGTCGCGATTGAAGTCGCGATCGATGTTCTTGGATCATCATCATTGGTCGGCGTACGACGTACTCCTCACAACGTGGCCAGAGAGTCACCCACATGCATCGCCTCGTAGGGCTATGGCCTTCAACACTCCGATCGGGAACATGTACCGCCTCGCTGGGCTGGGTTGTGGCAGAGCCCCTGAGTGGGAACATCCGCCAGCTGGGCGAGCTCTCACAGAGACCAGCCATCCGCCGCGCGACGGGCGGCCCGAGGGCAGGGTGAGCAGTGGGTGTTGAGTCGTTGGCTTCAGTGATTTGCAAATTTTCAGCTTTGAATAACTAAAACATTGGGCGCTCGCTGATTATCCAAAATTGTTCTGCATTGCAGCTGCATTCACTGAATACTTCATGCTAAACATCAGAGTGTGGTCTGTGTCACATGCCTCGGCAGTACGTTGTCGTTGATTTAGTGGGGCCGGCGGATCTGTGACTCGTCCCGTGCTGATCTCAGACGAGGCGCAGACTGGCAGCTGAAGGACGATTCCCTGCCGCTCTGCAGTCCCCTCTCTGCCCAGCAGCAGCAGCGGCAGTGTAGCGGTAGCAGCGGCGGTGGGACGGGAGGTTTAGACGCTAGTGACGCCGACAGAACAATAGAAAAATGGATGGAGATGTGACGTGCAATAGTGAAAGGCCGGTGATAAATCCGATACAAAGTGCGTTTGGTGTACCAATGTGATTGATTATGTCATGTTTGATGCTTTGATGTGTTGATACTTCAATATCCAAAAAGAAACAACCGGACAATCCACAGCTCGGTTTGAAAACAAGCTGCGTTCCCCAGTGTTCACATGAACACAACTACCGCAAGTCTCGTATGCGGTTATTTCGCCATACCCACTCCAACCCCGGCGCCGCCGCTGCCGCCAGCAGAAAGTGAAAACAGACCCGGTGAATCGTTCACGACGCGGCGACCGCTTATCTGACCCCGAGACACGCCAGGCCGCCGTCGGCCGCGTGAGTTGCGTATTTTTCCCGTTTCGCAACGGCGATGCGCCGGGGACCTTGTGCGCCTGGTCGGGCGCGTTTTTGCCGCGATCGGCGTACATGGTCGGCCAAGCGGCGCGCAGGGATCAGCCCCGGCGGCACGCGGCGAGGAGGTTCCTTCAGGACGACCAAGGCTAGCAAACAAACGCAGCCGACACACCAGACTTGCCGGGCCCGGTACAGGCGGCGCTCTGGCTCCCCTCCTGGGCAGCGCTACCAGCTCCACACTAAACATGGACACAACATTCAGGAGTATTGTCTGTACCGCACCTTCCACTGATACCCTGAATTAGCGATGAATTTCGGATATGCATTGGCCCCTGTGGAGCTCGCCAGTAAAGCTACGGACTGGGACGGAGAACCATAGCGCGCATAGCCGC
Organism: Amphibalanus amphitrite; assembly: GCF_019059575.1. Taxonomy (NCBI): domain Eukaryota; kingdom Metazoa; phylum Arthropoda; class Thecostraca; order Balanomorpha; family Balanidae; genus Amphibalanus; species Amphibalanus amphitrite. The sequence continues at coordinate 174,330 of NW_024881508.1, forward strand.
TGGAGTACTGCTCGCACCACCACTATAAGCAGATCGCACACAGAATTGGAAGGAGAGAGGGAGAGGGAGGGGAGGCGCGTCTGTCCGTCGGACGGGTCCATCCGCAGGCCGCCACGGCGCGTCGGCCGGCCGCTGGGCGGGCGGCCCGAATCAATACGGGCCCGGCGTGGGCCATGGGCCGGCCGCCGCCGACCGGCCGACGGAGGCAGACCACAGACACGGCAGGAGGGAGCCAGTGCCGGAGGCACGGAGGGATGAGTCAGTAACGACATGGGAGAAATGTCGGAGAGAGAGGGAAAAAGGAGCTACGGGGAAATTTGAATAAGCAGTAGACATTAGAAAAACGGTTGACGAAACATACCTAGTTTACCGGTAACCAAAGAAAACACAAAACACAAAACCAACGCAAAGCAAAACTCAATGTCTTTGGAAATCAAGAGAGCTCTGGGTAGCACAGCAGGAATATGGGGGATCCGGCGAGAACAGTGAGGGCACAGGGGAGAACCGGGCATAAACCTCAATGGCATGGAGCGTGCCCAGGGGAGCCCGCGATAGGACCGACTGGGGCCAGCAAACCAGCCGGCCCATAGTAAACAGGTCAAAGGTTTGTACCGGGACCTTTGGAGCCAAGGACGACAAGTGGCCAGTGGGAGACAAACAGACCCAATCACCATGCGGCGAACACGACACAAAAGTGCGAGGTCAGCGTACAAACTGGCACGTGACAACAAAACGTTCCACTGCCACTTGGAGACAAGCCACCAGAAACATAATGCAGACATTGTTTCAGTTATGGAAGCCGAAGGCATGTGCACAATGGAATAAAAGCTGCCCAAAAGAGACAAGGATGAATTTAAGCTCATTACATGAAAAAGAAATATTGGCTGCATTATAACACGTTAGGAGAAAAACAAACTAAATACTTTTGAGATATTTTTTTGATACGCCACGATTACCAGGCTGATATATGAAGAAAATGTCATCAACAACTAAGCCCGATTAGGCGTGTGTATGCTGCTCGCATGCATTTTGTACGGTAACGGCAGCATCAGCAACTATCAACGGGCCTCGCTCGACGCCGACAAAGCAGAACAAGCGAGGAATATAAAAGTGTAAAGTCCAAACGTTTCGGCACGTAGATCTTCACACAACCATCGAAAACACTATGCCCTATAGAGGCTCAATGCAAGATATCGTCGACCTGTATTTCGACTCCCTCTCTCCCCTGCGCCCGAAGGAGCACGTGGCCAGCGAGCGGTCAGCTCACCGGAAAAACTCTGACTCAGCGGCGCCCAATAATTCCTAGCTAGCCATTTCCGTTCCTACCACCGCCGATGAGGGATGGTGGGGAGTCACAAGGACGCGTGGCAGAAACACAGGGGTTGTCACGGGAGAGTCTGCTTCACTGCTTCACATCACATGTGACATGTGGAGCACCGTGGAGAGGCGAACGAGTGTCTGGGAGAAGCGAACGAGCGAGCGAGGTAGAGCAGCAGGTGTGAGGCGCCCGGCTGCCAGCCACAGCGCCCAGCCTGCCGGTCCGGTTCCACCCCCTTCCCTGCCTACTACCCACCCCCGTCGGTCGTCGGTCAGGACACCCACCTGGACGCCATGACTGCGATGCACCAGCAGGAAGACACGGGCCAAAAGACATTGGTGTCGGCGGCAACAGTCGGACGGAGCCACCAGTGCACCGAGCGCACGCTCACCACCCGCACGTATTCCGTCATCTGAGGCGACGGCGGCGGCGGCGGCGGCGGCGGTGCCGGCGGCAGCGGCGGCCGGCCGCGGCGCGCTGCCATTGGGCGGCGCTGGCCAATGGGCGCCGGCGCCAGCGGCCGGGCGGCATTGGCGGCGGCGGCCCACTGCCGCCGCGGGGGCGACGGCCGCGCGCCTCTACCATTGACCCGGCGCTCCCCCGACGGCCGCGACGCGACCGCACGCGCAGGGCACGCCACCCCTGAGCCGTCGGCGGCAGGCGAGGTGTTGGCGACACCGACAGCCCGAGCAGGCGCCAGCACGGGATGGTTCCTTATCGCAGCGCCCGAGTGGCCTACTGTGTACCGCAGGACAAGCTGATAAAACTACTCCACCGCGACTCGTCAGGACACTAACATAAGTGTGACGGCAGAATAGATACGTGTTCTGGCCTGGGTTCAGCAATGAGCAATGAGCATACCGCGCCCGGGAAGAAACTAGACAAGTCACAAGTGGACATGACCCTCTCCTCACATTAAACTATTTGTAGAGGTCGCCAAATGCCACACACGAAAAGCCCACGGCGTTGGGACCAATAGACTGCATGAAAGCAGCAACCTTTGAACGGCCTTGCACACTTGGCATACGAAAGCGACCCTTCATATCTTATGCCACAGAGCTGCAGAGTCGGAGTCGGAGTCGGAGTCGGTCGGAGCCGGCAATTTCGGCCGGAGTCGGAGTCGCAGTTGGAGTCGCTAAAATCTTACGATTCTGACTCCGGAGTCAGAGTTAACACTGCATGGCTTAAGGTCGTGCCCTACACCAGCTGGTTGCTTGACGATATTTCGCTCGTTGACCTTTCAAAATCAGATTTTGTTGAAGCTAAGGACATATCCTTGTTTTAAACCAGCGTTTTCATTGAAAAAAGCTGAAGACGGCTGCTGCGTCTAAACCTGTTTCCTTTTCGCTTGCTATTTAAAAAGTACTCATTTGCTATGCAAGCCCTTAGAACGCGCAAATAGTCGTTTCAGGCAAGATAAAAAAGATCTCATGAAATGATTAACATGAAATTTGATATTAAGATATGGCCTTAATGACCAATGTCCGGAATCGGAGCTGGAGTCGGAGTCGGAGTCGTTTTTTGAAGCCGGAGACGTAGTCGGAGTCACCTAAAAACAGGGTTTGGTGTTTGTTTAATTTTTCAAATAAACAAACATAAACAAACTGTTCACGAACAAATGTGTTCGCGAACAAGTGACGTCATCGGTCAAATTTTGGTAAACAAACAACGAACAGTTCGCGCACGTTCATGAACTGTTCGCAAACACGGTAAAGAGGGGATAGATAAGACCCCCTCCTTAGCCATTTCGCTCCTAATTGAGATAGAACCTTGCGGGAAAAGCCAGCGTGTGCGTCTATACGAACCACAGCGATTGGCATCCGATTTCAAGGTCTTACACCAACCGATGACCTCTGAGGTCAGGTCAAGTGTCACAAAGTAGGGGTTTGGTTTTTGGTAAATAAATTCGCCACAAATAGTGGCAGAGCCGCGATTGTGGCACCATCGTGCTCGTCGTGGCCAGGCGCTTCGAATGATATACTTTTTGTTTGGATTAGGTCTTTTTAGGATGTTGACCTCAGGTCAAGGTTAGGTCAAAGCCCCTCGGGTCACAAAGCTCCATGAAGGATGTCATGCTGCATATCAATCGATTTGGCAGTTCTTTCTGAGTCAATTGAAGGCTCAACCGACTCGCTAGCTCAAGTTGATCGGAAGTTATTAGCGAAAAGCTCCTACTGCACCTAACAACCTTAGTGGCGTCTTATTGCAAGGTCTGAAATGCACAATTTAAGCCTCAGCGTTGCAAGAATAATTATGAATCACGATTCCCTGTGCTTGAGATATGACTGGTGCATTTTTCACATGCAAAAGATGCCTGCAGTCATGTCTGCACCGTATGATAACAATTGCTCGAAAGATGTCAGAAATGATGACTTGTTCATGAACGTCCATGAACGTTCACGAACTGTTCAGTGTTCATGAACAGAGCATCGTTGATGAACATGTGACCTTGAATGCCAAAATTCGTAAACTATCAAATAAGCAAACAAACAAACATTGTTCACGAACTGTTCATGAACAAATATACCTACAAACACCAAACCCTGTAAAAAACTATCGACTCCGCAGCCCTACTTATGCTATGCGGACTTTGGACAACCAAACTATGAACTGCCGAGACTCCGTGCACCAGCTACGAGACAGATGCGGTGCTGGTGTTTAGAGGTAATATAAGCAGGTATTTTTGTAGTTTCAGGTCAAACTATTCACCTGAAGCTGTTAATTATGAAAGGAAACCACGGAAACGCTGAAAAAAAATCGGGTAACATTTTCCACGCTATTCAACCAAAGTCACGGCATTTGTTCAAGAATGTCCGAATCTAAAATTTGACATATCGTTATCTCTTATAGTGCTAAAAGCTCTACCTGACCTAAACAGGCATACGGACTTTCAGAATGACTTGCACAACTTTCAAACACTCCTGGCACTTGACGCTAAGATGCCCAAGAGACGAACTGGAGTGTTTACAACATCACCAGTAGGCCGTGGGAAAATAGGGCCCCAGAGGAAATGGGCCCAAACAAAGCTTAGTGGAACTGAAATAAACTCACAATGAGCATTTTGTATCTGACTTGTTTGAACTGCTTAACATAACTACATCTATAATCGCTAGCCCCGGAAATCACTGGTGAATATGCACCGTGTTTGAAAAGGGGATAGCTGGTCAATGACTGACGTCAGAAAACACATTTTTGAAATTAGTCAGGAGGCAATTGGCATTAGTCATTTTTGGCATTAGTCATCCACATTTTTGGCATTTCATACTTTAAGTATGAAACATGAAATTGAAGACCAATTATGAAGTGCCGATTATTCAAAACGCTGTTGGGTAGACAAAACACCAGACAGAATCAGTATCTGTAAGGAATTTTTGCGGTCCGTTATCAACATCTCACTCCTATGCGCGGTAGAATGCAGTGTTACTGCATTTGCACATTTTTATTAAATGGTCAGGGCCACCTGTGCACCGCACAGTTCTGTGGTATACGCATGACGCATAAGATACTTTGGTTTTTAGTGACACAGTTGCAATACTGACAATGTTCTCCGGGAGAAGTTTTGCAAGAAACGAATGTTTGATGGTTGTTGGCTATTGCAACTATGAATGGTTGTGGATGCATTAGGAATAAAAATCAATCAACATGCTGCCAATGGAAAATCATTTCTCCAGACCCGTGTTTCTAAATCATGAGCGTCAAACGCAAGTTTGAAGAACACGGTGAAATCTATGATTTACGACTTCCTGACAGTAATAACTGAGACGAGGTACATGGAAGTCATTACGCGGTGCGCTTCAATCACATAAAGGCGCGATCAGTTACAAACAAGATGTAGCAACGTCTGAAAGGCGATGGCGACTGGCCACGCCAATTAAAATTACGTAGCCTGCAAACCTTTCTGTAAATGGCAAGTTGTCACAAACGCGCTAAGCTTCCTCACGCAGTTGTCCGCAGTGCTAAATTCATTACAATTCTACTCATCACCATCTCATATTGGGAGTGAACACTTTTATCAGTCTTGTCATTGTGGACGGCCATTATCCCATGCCAGTGACAAAATTGTACCCCCCCCCCCCCATGCATTGCTCAACCGACTACTACTGTAATCTAAGAACGGTAATGCATGGGTCATAATAACATGTAAAGACACGACGCCAAGCCATGCTTTCCATGGCCTAACAACAACTGGGATCCATATTTTTTTATAAATATTGCTATTACCTGCATGTGATAGTGTTTACCAATAGCCCTCTTCAAAATAGAAATCAACTAGGGTGACCCGCGTGCTCCGCAACGCGAAGAAGGGCTATTTCTTACCCGTGGGTATTGGGTTGGTCTGTGTCGATTTTGTTGGCACCGTAAACGGGGGTGACTTTGCCTTGCTGGGTGACTTTGCCATGCTTCTCAAAAAATGCTTTAGGGTGATCTCTAGTGATATTTTACGAAGAATGTCATAATTTTTAATGCACAAATGAAAGATAATTGATGGGCCTTCCAAAATAACCAGCACTGAGAGATAAGTTACCACTAAATACCTAACGGGCTCCATTTTATTGGAGTCATTGAAATGGTCAAATTTGAAGAGGTCCGAACTTTGTATTATCTAACCATGTTCTAGACCAACCGCGATGCTGAAACTTGGTATGGTTGATCATGACAAGGCTGTTAAGTTAGCATATCCAACAAAACTGGCATTTGTCACTTCATTTAGCTAAAATTTTTGGTGGCGATTCATCCAAGTGAATTGCAGGCCACATGGGGTGACTTTGCCACCATGTTATCAATGCAAAAATGAAATACTTATCCGATGCAATTCAAAATAAGTTTTCAATATAGCATCATTTTGATCTCCAAACTGGTTTTTAGAAAGTACAAGTTTATATGTTGAAAGTTATTCTTTTTTCTTTTTTTTTATAGCACAGGAATGCACAGTGGGAGTATAGAAAGGCAAAAATTACCAAAATAAAAAAATGGATGAAGCTGGACCCAACTTTTCAGCACAGCCATGATCATCTACAACTCCTGAGTTTGCCAGTAAGACTGGCTGAAGAAATCTGTATCATTTTATAGATCAAAACGCTGATAACAATTGTGTCGGTCAGTTCCCGCAAGAACGTCCTCTTTCTGTTCCTCTTAATGCCGCTGGAAAAAAGCGGCAAGGTCCTAGAGTACCGATACAATAGTATATTTGCTTATTTATCGATTCTGAACCATTTTCAGTATCTATTTACTATCAAACATCAATTATTCTCAACAAATATAATGTATTATAAAAAGTAAGGTATCTCTCCTTTTTTGTACATCGTTTAAGAGCAAAAAACCTCGAATTGCTTTATTTTTTCCTATAAAACAATAAAGGATGGTTGCCCTTCACCATTCAATGGAACAAAAATGCTTGAAAAGAATTTGTTAGCGTTAAAAAACCATTATTTGGCATAGTGGCAAAGTCACCCCTTTTTCAGTTTAACTTTGCCACGACTCATTTTCCTTAAAAATTTATATTTCTAGGCAAGATATAAATACGATAATAACAAAACCCAAAGAGCTAATCGTCATCCGTGTTTTAAACATAGAGTCATCCCAATAAGTTAACAAGTTTAAAAAATACAAACGTCTAAAGTTGAAAACATGGCAAAGTCACCCCCGTTTACGGTATCTATTTCGTTCGATTACTTTTTGACGGCCAAGCATTTTGTAATAAAACAAAAAAGATACATCGCATCGAGGTGCCCGTGTCGTATTATCATGCGTTCTAGATATTATAGGATTAAATTGGACTTACTCCACAAGAGAATCGTTTTCGGTCGGAGCTTTCGACATGTATTACATGTCCTCTTCAGCGAAGGTCGGTAATCGGGGCGAAAATAAAACGTTCGGGTCGAATCGAATCGCACAAGATGTCGGTGAGCTGCGCAGAGTTATTTAGGCCGCTTGAATTATAAAATAAGCAAGACTGAAACACGTGACGACAATAAGAGTACACTCAATGAGAAGGTCTACCAAAAAACAAGAACGCATACCACACTAATAAAATCCTAAAAAATATAGTTCATTACTGTATGCCTGGCCTATTCAAATACATTAGCCAGAGGGGTGTGGTAATAACTGGTGTAAGCAAATTGACCACGGTCAAAAATGCATTACCAGAATGCACTTAAGCCAACATTTTGGGATGGTCTCGTTCCTAAGTTGGCTAAGAGCTTCGGTCCAGAAAATAAATTTATCGTTGGCATACAGTAAAATACATACCAAACTCGGCCGGTGATAAATTTTCAAGACCTCAGTCCTTACTGATTTTTGAACTCGGCCTTCGGCCTCGTTCAAAAATCCAGTAAGGACCTCGGTCTTGAAAATTTATTTACACCGGCCTCGTTCAGTATTATATAATACATACTATCTCGGTACAGAAATATAAAACGTTATACATACCTATAAATACCACAAAAGTTAAAAACTACAAAGATGCTAAAGCAGGTGGGGTACAAAAGTGTAAAGAGATCAATATAAAAAACACTATCACACGATATAAATGTTTAAAACACTATAAAACTACTGGCAAACACGACGAATTATTGGCAGCCAGCGGTCTTGCAGCAGCGCACCTGAGTTTCTGTTCACATTCGCATCATTAGGCGACACCAAGACGGCCTCCCGCCGTCCCACAGTCCGGATGTACGCCGACTCGAGCAGCAGTCGCATCTGGTAGTGGTTGGCTCGATTTAGTACCTTGACCTCATCGAAGGCAGGTGAACAATCCCTGTGAGCACTGAAGGCCGATGCGTTGGCTCTCGAGCGAACAGCTCCAGTCCAGCTCTCCCGGTGTTCTCTGACTCTGGTTCCTAGCTCACGGTCTGTCTCGCCGATGTAGACCACAGGATCACCGTCAACTTGGCAGGAGCACTCGATCTTGTAGACCACGTTGCTCTCCTGCAGCTTCGGCAAGTGGTGCTTGGCTTTACTGCAGAGCAATGATCCGATGGTCAGCGACGGCTTGGAGACCAGCTGGATGCCGATCTTGCTGGCTTCCCGCTTGAGCTGGTAAAAACAGGAGCCAGCGAACGGGACTGACACTCTGACAGGCGCAGCTGGTGAGGTCGAGCTTGGTGGTGACGGTAGAGCCCTGGCCTTCAGTCTGAGATCCGCTTGCGCTTTCTGGATGGTGGACTCGATGAATGGGAGCGGGTAGCCATGCTGACGGAACTTGCGGCGTATGAAGTCGAACTCCTGCTGGCGGGTTTTGATGGTCGTGCAGTAGCGGATGGCTCGAATGCAGTCCGATCTGATGGCCGACCTGAGATAGCGGGTCTCGGTGTATGATGAGAATGCCGGTACTTGATCAGTGCTGCATGCTTTCCGGTAGACCTTAGTGCTGAATCGGTCTTCCTTTCTAAGCGCAAGCGGATCTCAGACTGAAGGCCAGGGCTCTACCGTCACCACCAAGCTCGACCTCACCAGCTGCGCCTGTCAGAGTGTCAGTCCCGTTCGCTGGCTCCTGTTTTTACCAGCTCAAGCGGGAAGCCAGCAAGATCGGCATCCAGCTGGTCTCCAAGCCGTCGCTGACCATCGGATCATTGCTCTGCAGTAAAGCCAAGCACCACTTGCCGAAGCTGCAGGAGAGCAACGTGGTCTACAAGATCGAGTGCTCCTGCCAAGTTGACGGTGATCCTGTGGTCTACATCGGCGAGACAGACCGTGAGCTAGGAACCAGAGTCAGAGAACACCGGGAGAGCTGGACTGGAGCTGTTCGCTCGAGAGCCAACGCATCGGCCTTCAGTGCTCACAGGGATTGTTCACCTGCCTTCGATGAGGTCAAGGTACTAAATCGAGCCAACCACTACCAGATGCGACTGCTGCTCGAGTCGGCGTACATCCGGACTGTGGGACGGCGGGAGGCCGTCTTGGTGTCGCCTAATGATGCGAATGTGAACAGAAACTCAGGTGCGCTGCTGCAAGACCGCTGGCTGCCAATAATTCGTCGTGTTTGCCAGTAGTTTTATAGTGTTTTAAACATTTATATCGTGTGATAGTGTTTTTTATATTGATCTCTTTACACTTTTGTACCCCACCTGCTTTAGCATCTTTGTAGTTTTTAACTTTTGTGGTATTTATAGGTATGTATAACGTTTTATATTTCTGTACCGAGATAGTATGTATTGACTTCTATATTTTTTAGGATTTTATTAGTGTGGTATGCGTTCTTGTTTTTTGGTAGACCTTCTCATTGAGTGTACTCTTATTGTCGTCACGTGTTTCAGTCTTGCTTATTTTATAATTCAAGCGGCCTAAATAACTCTGCGCAGCTCACCGACATCTTGTGCGATTCGATTCGACCCGAACGTTTTATTTTCGCCCCGATTACCGACCTTCGCTGAAGAGGACATGTAATACATGTCGAAAGCTCCGACCGAAAACGATTCTCTTGTGGAGTAAGTCCAATTTAATCCTATCTACTATACTATTTGTGAAATGAAACTCTGTCTGTGTGTTTGCACCGTGCAGAGGGGTGCTTTGACGTCGTGCGGGGGTCAAACGGTACGGACGAGGGGGCTGAAATTTTCGCACGGTGTTGATGACGTCACGCGCACGTGCAGTGGCGTGGTTCGAGTCCCGGGGGTTGGATGGTTCGCACGTGGCACGCGCTGGAAAAAGGTGCATTTTCTCACAAATTTGCTCGGTCTTCAAGGCATTGGCAGCCGGGTTCGATAAACTTTGCAACTAAAATGCATGACGATCGGCGGCGGGTGCCTCTCATTTGCAGATTGGCCAAGTTGTTTATTTTGCTAAACAGAGGCGAATGAAGGTGTTGATTTTCGGTAAATAAAGACAGTTTTCAATGCGCTTAACCGAATGCACCGCGTTTGCCGTAGTGCGCCACATTTGTCACGAGGGCCATTTTTGTCGCAAATCGCACATTTTTGTCAAATATGGTCCGATAAACGTGCAATTCGGTGGAAGGATGTATGGCAAAACGACAATTACAAATGCCTCACTTTTGTCGCAATGCGCCACATTTGTCACAAGGAGTCATTTCCATCAAATACGATTAAGAAAGAGTAGTGGAATGACACGACTAGGAACAGGGTTAGGAACTCTTTTTTTTAGTTTATCAGTTAACCTGATAATTTGTGACCTCACATGACCCAGTGGTAGTGGTAGGTGTAGTGGTAGTAGTAGCGGTAGGGGTAGTGGTAGTATTAGTGGTAGTGGTAGGGGTTGTAGTTGGTAAGGGTAGTAGTAGTGGTAGTGGTAGTGGTAGGGGTAGTAGTAGGAGTAGTGGTAGTGGTAGGGGTAGTAGTAGGTACGGGTAATAGTAAAGGTAGTGGTAGGGGTAGTGGTAGGGGTGGTAGTAGGAGTAGTGGTAGTGGTAGTGGTAGGGGTAGGGGTAGTGGTAGGAGTAGTAGTAGGGGTAGTGGTAGGAGTAGTAGTAGGGGTAGTGGTAGGGGTAGTAGTAGGGGTAGCAGTAGGGGTAGTGGTAGGGGTAGTGGTAGGGGTAGTGGTAGCAGAGGTGTGGTCCAGGCCGATCCAATGTGACGAGGTGACCTATACGACCTCTCCTGACCGAAGGTGACCTGGCCTGAACCTTGACCTGACTTGACCCCGCATGACCCAAATTTCATCCAACTAAGCCCTCAGATAAGGTATGTTCAAAGTTTTCCTCCTCACGTTTCCGTCCATATCTCTGCTTCCAGACGACAGATCAATTTAAATCAAACACCATTCGAAAGCAAATTAGCTGGTGCCGCATTTTCTGGCTACGCCGCGAAGCAAGTGGCGCAGCCGCTTGTAATATCTATTTGCTCTCCACACTAACATGTCTCTAAATCATGCGTTCTACTTATGAATGATTCGAAAACTGGCGTGAAGTCTTTTGAGGGCCACCGATGAATTTCGCTAAAAATGACAATGTAATGGTTTGGAACATTTACATTTTTAAGAATACTGTTGATCATCATGCAAAAATGAAGACTGAACCTTGGACAGAATTGAATGCTCTTTCCAACGGTGCCATTTTTAATTGCCAGAGATATCAGATCATGGGGCAAAACCAATTTGATAAACAAAGTGGCACAAAATTGACAAACACCATTTTCTCCCGTGATTTGTACCACCTTGATTTGGATCAATCAGCTTTTCACAATTTTTCCAAGAGAGGCGGTACATTTTTATTGCTTATAGACGTTGTTTCAACCCGCTCCGTCTGGCGGTCACCTAAAAATAATATAAATTCCAAAATCCGTCCAAAACGTCAATTTTCCACATAAAAGTGCCCTCACCGGTGCACGTGGCGCGTGCCATCCCCTGCACCGCACATCATTCGATAGCCCGTTCAATTATCTACACGACGCTGTTTTCCCCGTGCCGATCGGGCCCACGGTTACCGAGATATTGCACGGGGATCGGACCCGTGTCGGGCAAATTTGGCCATTTTCGACTGATTTTGCAAGACGATTTATACATGTAAAGTCTATGACGCGAATTTGCACTTTTTGAGCACGCGCCACGCGCTCCCTACCAATCCGATCGAGCCCAGACCCCTCAAAGGCACGTCGCGCATCCTTGATCTATAAGTTGTGCAAATTTCAGCGTGCTAGGTGCAACGGTCTGGCCTGTAGTCCACGCAAAGCACCATCAAGTCGGGACCTCGGTAACGGACAGACGTACCCTCCTCAAATAGTAATATGCATGCAATGCAAGCTTTCAAAACACGGCGCAATGGTAGCTTTTTCCTTCCATTTGCTGAAACAAACTCAAACTGCAGATGTCACCGACACCTCTGTATCCAACTATGGTTCAGTTTGTCTAGACACGATTTAGTACATTAACCCGCGACCTGGTGGGGGGGGCTATTTTTTGCCCCCCCTCCAGACTTTTCGATATATCTCCAGAACCGCTGCGCCGATCGTCACCAAACTTTCAGTACCCTCCCGGACATCAATTTTACACATTGTGACCAAAAATTTTTCCAAAGGCTATGATAGGTTGGCCGGAAATGACGTCAGAGTGACGTCATGTTCTGTCGTTTTCGACCCAAAAAAGGGTTTCGCGGGAAGAGCTGTCAGGCCTATAGCTTTGCAAATACAGAAAAATGATAAAGACATAAAAGCTGTAAAATCAAGAGGGCTACAAAACTGCCATCTCGGATTTTTGAAATTTTTGGATTTTGACCCCCAAAAATCAAAAAATATTTTTTTTTTGATATAATAATCGAAAAATTCAAAAAGTTTTTTGAATTTCGCAAAAACCGGAATATATGTGATAGTCCTTACCGCCTTCAATATACATACCAAATTTGAGATTGATACCTCTTTTTTTGGCGAAGTTATAGCGAAAAAACTGTCCAAAATTGATGACGTCAAATTTTCAAACTCAATTTTTAGCAATTCTAGACCCCGTAGCGCAAAACAAAGACCACCATTAGACTCCCCAAGACGAGCTGCATCGAAACAATACCCATTTTATGCAAAACTATCAACTTTAAAATTTGACCTTTTTTGGCCTGACCTTGACCTGACCTTGACCTGAACTTCACCAGAAAGTGGCCTAAGCCGTACCTGATAGTCTTATAACCAACACCACTGAGTTGGAAATGAAAAATTGGCCATAAAACATGCATCACACAACCCTAGTAAAGTTGGGCTCATGTGACCTGACCTGTGACCCTTGGTGACCTGACCTGTGACCTGACCTGGTATTGTCAGTGACCTCTAATAGCAACATATCTACTAGGCAACTGACGCCCTATCGCTGATTCTCGACAAAATGCGTTTTCCTCGGTGTTATAGCGCATTCCCTAGAAGACCCGTGAACGGTGAAACATTCCATCTTTGACCTGACCTGTGACGTCATCGGTGACCCCGAGGTCAATGAAATTTGGTTTCCTTCGACAAATTTGACAGGCCTTTCGAACGCCGTTTGAATTTTGTGGATCCGTCCAGTAGTTTCGGAGATATGAGGGGGGGGGCAAAAAATAGCCCCCCCCCCCACCAGGTCGCGTTATAAACAGACCCCACCAGGGCGCGGGTTAAGTTTGTTGCAAGCAAAGTCTATATTACCAGTAAAACGCCTTTTGGGCGAAGAACGAGCGAGCGAGATAGTGAGCCCTGCACGTGCAGAAGGGCTGGAGGGTACTTCCAACGGGCTTTTGCAAAGCACCCTTCTGACCGGTCGCTAGCGGTGTACCAAATTTGAACGCAATCGGCCCAGCCGTTCCTGAGATCTGGAAGCGGCATTCTGCACGTGCGCACGTGCAAACGGGGTCCAAATTGACTTTTGCACGGCACCTTACTAACCGGTCCCCAACCGTGTACCAAATTTGAGCGCAATCGGCCCAGCCGTTCTCGAGATCTGGAAACGCCCCCTGCACGTGCGCACGTGCAGTAGCACCCTAACTGCAACACATGGGAATGCATTACCTGGTGGGTGCCTACCTGTATGCCAAGTTTCAGCGAAATCGCCCCAGTAATTACCGAGTTACTGAAATGGGAACAAATTTGGCACCTCTTATTGTTGTATTTTGCACGTGCAGTGGGGGTCACTCACATAGATGAAGAGTATCCGACCTTTGGTAGAAGGGATGCAGCTACCCTATAAAAATGACCGCAAGACAATCGCTCAAGCCGCTGCTGAGATATGGGCCTATCAAAATCATTACTTTTGCAAAACTGCTTGAACACCCTTGACTTTTCACGTGGCACGTGCCACGGCGGTCACTGAGATGTATCAAAAGTAGTCAATTACGGGGCAGAAGGGATGGGGCTACCCAGCAAAAAAGACCGCAGGCCATTCGGTCCAGCGGTTGCTGAGATATAAGCCTCTAAAAAGCGTTACAGGCCGGGCCGGGCCGGGCCGGGCCGCTCATACTGAGATTTTTCCGTTATATTGAAAAGACTTCGCTTCGCTCGCTGCGCTCGCTCGCTCGTAACTATTTGAGGAGGGTGCGTCTGTCCGTTAGCGAGGTCCCGACTTGGTGGTGCTTTGCGTGGACTACAGGCCAGACCGTTGCACCTAGCGCGGTGAAACTTGCACAACTTATAGATCAAGGATGCGCGACGTGCCTTTGAGGGGTCTGGGCTCGATCGGGTCGATAGGGAGCGCGTGGCGCGTGCCCAAAAAGTGCAAATTTGCGTCATAGACTTTACATGTATAAATCGGCGTGCGAAATCGGGCGAAAACGGCTAATTTTGGCCGACACGGTTCCGGTCCCGGTGCAATATCTTGGTGACCAGGGGTCCGACCGGCACGGGAAAAACAGCATCGTGTAGATAATTGAACGGGCTATCGAATGGTGTGCGGTGCAGGGGATGGCACGCGCCACGTGCACCGGGGAGGACACTTTTATGTGGAAAATTGACGCTTTGGACGGATTTTGGAACTTATATTATTTTCAGGTGACCGTCAGACGGAGCGAGTTGATACAACGCCTATTAGCAAGAGAAATGTACTGCCTCTCATAGAAAAATTTGAAAAGCTGATTGATCCAAATCAAGGTGGTGCAAATCACGGGAGAAAATGGTGTTTGTCAATGATGTGCCACTTTATTAATTACACGGGTTTTGCTGCATAACCTGAATCCTTTGGCAATTGAATATGGTACCATTGGATAGACCAGTGGTCGGCAGGCCCTCCGGGGTCGTGCCCCCTTTTCGGGCGCCAGGCTGGGCCATTACCCCCACCCTACCAGACACCATTGCATACACAACCGAGCTCACTGAAATGTCATACCTTTCCGTGACTCTTTTGGTATTTCGGGTATTATTATGTAAAAACGTCGGATCACGACAAAATTTTACCCTTGAGCCGATCATTTTTTTTATCTGCCATAAAACATGTCATACATTGACAGAAATAACTGTTGACTGTTGGGCAGTTGTTTCTTGAGATCATGGAAGGTCATAAAATTTCAATTCTAGAAGGTACAGCGGGTTCTGATCTACTCCACAATTGTCATTGACCCTTTGAAAGTCTTAAGTCACCCAATGGCCAAGGAAGTTAACCGTCACCCGTATTGGTGTTTTGCCAGCCGCTAATTTATGGGGGGAGAAATTCGTTGGACCCCTCTTTGTCGTTCGGCCCCTGATCAAGCATGAGCTTCGCGGAAAAAACGAGCGTGTTGCCCGTGACGAGAGGAAGCTGATGATACGCGATTTTAAGGTCCCAGATCATTGATTGACCTTCCAGGTCGGCTCAATGACCCAAAAAGTCGGAAAATCGAGACCTGTCAGAACTTCGTAAAGTGAGGATGTTGTGGAGTTTGTCGGGGTACTGATCACGAATTTTATCTAAGTTTTGATCACAGATGCCTTCGTGCATTTAGGCCAGGTCGGGTCAGGTCAGGTCAACCAATAGGCGTCCTGTCGGGTATTTATAGTAGGCATCAACAACCACTGACAGCTTCGTAACATGTTACGAAGGCAGGCACCAAAATTACTTGGTATATGTTCAAATGGTTGCGAAATTCTAGCTACAATGTATAAAATTGATAAACCTGTACTGAAAATGTCATCCCGATCGGCCGCTTTTTGCGCGAGTTATTCGCGAAAACCCGAGGAAAAGGGGGTCCCCTATAAGTGCGAAGGTTAAAATTGGGTAGCAGCGTCTTCCTATCGTCACGGGTAGCACGTTCATTTTTCTACCGCAAAGTTCCAGTTCAGATTTCAGAGGCCGAGAGGCTGGGGTCCGACCGGCCCCTCCCCGTTTACGTTAGCAGTTATGAAAACGCCAATTGAGGGGCGACGGTTAGCGTTCGATCTTTGAACCCTGAGACCAAACAGGCGTGATGTCTGTCACATCAAGGGAGACATTAATTCTAAGATAAGGCTTTCTCAGAGGCCCCCATTACCCCCCGCCGAGGGGCTCCATTACCCCCAAAGGGGGCATGCCCCACCATTTGCCGACCCCTGGGATAGACCATTCAATTCTGTCCAATATTCACTCTTCATTTTTGCCTGATGAGCAACAGTATTCTTAAAAATGTAAATGTTCCAAACCATTACATTGTCATTTTTAGCGAAATTCATCGCTGGCCCTCAAAAGACTTCACGACAGTTTTCGAAGCATTCTTAAGTAGAACGCATGATAATACGACACGGGAACCTCGATGCGATGCATCTTTTTTGTTTTGTTACAAAATGCTTGGCCGTCAAAAAGCAATCGAACGAAATGGATATCAACCAAATCGACACAGACCAACCCATAACCAGTGGTCAAAAATAACCCTTCTTCGCGTTGCGGAGCACGCGGGTAACCCACTTTCGAAATCAATATAATAATCTTCCTAAACTTATATAATCTTCCACATTTCACTTGAGAGGAAACGACTGTTGATCAAAACTATTTTAATTAAATTAGGTACCTATACGCGATGGAAGCACGCAGTCAAAACACGGGAAGTACTTTACCAAAGCCTTCTAAAGTCATTTCGTAAAGTAGGTAATATGCAGGGGATCTGGCGTGCCACTTTTCTTGATCAACTCCGGGAACAAATTTGTACATTCTTGCCAACTAGTCTCACAGTCACTAACAACAATAAACCACGAAACCAGGGATTTTTTTTTACTTCGCCAACAAGCAGCAATACTCGCGCTTCACTCACCCAATGTTATCGAAACTGGAGGACACACACCTCCACACACCTTGCACTGATACAGTTCGCGGGAAGAGAGCGGTGAGCGGTGCGTACTTTTCAGGCTGCAGCTTTGTGAGACGGGCAGCAGATATCGATTGGCAGTGGTAGCGGCCGGCTGGTGGGAGCGACTGTATAGCGGCTGGGCGGTGGGAGCGACTGTATAGCGGCTGGCTGGTGGGATAGGCTGTAGCACGTCCGCCGGTCGGCCGGACCGACAGGCGCGCATCGATCCCCGAGCAGCTGCTGCGAGAGGCGACTCACACCGAGAGAGGCGGCTTACGCACCATAGTCTCACATGGGGAGGCGGCTTACGCTCCATAGTATGTAGTCTCACACGGAGAGGCGGCTTACGCACCTTAAATCTCACATGGGGAGGTGGCTTAGGCTCACTAGTTATAGTCTCACACGAGGAGGCGAGTCCATAGTCTGTGGTCCATAGTCTCACACTGAGAGAGGCAACTTGCGCGCTACAGTCTCAAACGGAGAGGCGACTTATTCAGTACTCACCCAAGTCTAATATGAAGAGGCGGTCTAGTCGCCAGTTGGTGAGAAGCATGCATTGATCTCCCCGTGGAAACGACAAACTAACCCTAGTATCCTCTCATGGGCAGGAGACTTACACAACCCGAGTCTCACCAAAGAAAGGCAAATCACTCACCAGAAGCAAAGGCGACCTGATGGCCAGCTGGTAACAGCCCAGCCTCACACAGGTTAGTGATATAGAGGTCCGAGATGCAAAAACAAGCACACGAGAGAAAACCCAAACGGGAGACCGCCCTCAGGATGGTGATGGTGATGACCATGATGTGAGAAAGAAAGGAGGGAGAGAGGGAGGAAGAGAAGAGAAGAGAAGAGAAGAGAAGAGAAGAGAAGAGAAGAGAAGAGAAGAGAAGAGAAGAGAAGAGAAGAGAAGAGAGAGAGAGAGAGAGAGAGAGAGAGAGAGAGAGAGATGTGAGAAAAACGGGAAGCGAAAAAGTAAGGGGCTTGTAGGTCGAACAGGGAACAACAGGTAAAGAAGAAATGTCCTGAGAAACGAGAGCCGTACAGTGAGAAGTTTTCTCATTTGCAAATTGGAGGTAATCTTTGCAAAGGGGACTGAGGTGATGGAACATATGAAAGGAGCACACACTTCTGGACCAGCATCGCTTATTTCAATAAATACATGTATGTAGGATTCCAATGCCCAATGCCCAGGATTCCAAGCCCAAAATCCTGTAGGAGCAACCTAAGCAGTACGCAGATAAGCTACCGCAGGACAGCCAGTTTGTTTACACACAAAAAAAGTACGCCTTGCAAAGGCATGGACAATTGAAGCGCATTAAAGTGACCATCCCACCTTAACATTAGTTTTGAGTTGAGATAGCCAAATTGGTGGCCATGGCCTGAAAATACCGGTTTGGGCAATCACAACATCGAAAAATGCTTTAATTCGGAGATATGGAATTTCAAACTTGCAGTTTTCGGATTCTAAGGGGCTAATGCATTGGAATGCCCCCTTAGAATTTGTGACGTCAGCGCAGATCTAACGATTTTAAATCTTTTACTAAAACGTTTCGTAGCACGCGGTGGTATATGCCGCTTTTCGCGCAACAAGTGCCGCACTTTCAAATAAAGTCGCTAGGAACAGCGGAGATCCCCAAAAGTAAACAAAAGTAAAAGTCTCATAACTTATTCTTTGGAGCGCTCTTGCGAGGAACATTATGAATATTAGAGAGAGAAAATATATGAAAAATTGACCTCTCCTCGACATTTAAAATTATTAGAATAGCCAAATATTACTGTATTGATATTTCGACCAACAGGTCTTCTTCAGAATAAGACAGTGTACACAAGTGTACGAGAATACAATAATTGCTGCAGCAGACTTATTCCCGCGGTTTTCAAATTCAAAAAATTATTGTATTCTCGTACACTTGTGTACACTGTCTTATTCTGAAGAAGACCTGTTGGTCGAAATATCAATACAGTAATATTTGGCTATTCTAATAATTTTAAATGTCGAGGAGAGGTCAATTTTTCATATATTTTCTCTCTCTAATAAAAGTCTCATATCTTGAATACCGGTGAATATTTTTCGATGAAATTTGGTAGCTATTCGTTTTCGATCTTTCTGAACAGAGCGACATCACTTTCATGCCAATTCATTAACTTTTTTGAAGGTGGGAGGGTCCCTTTAACAATGCGGAAAAATTAAGCGTACCTACTCATGGATGAGATAATACTGGATGAGATCATAATAAATATGGATGAGATAAGTATTATCTCATTCATGGCGTACCTACTCCCAGCATGAATTGTGATACAGAACGACAGTGAGGCCCGTCAAAACTGACCCATCACGTCAAGCGGCATTCTGGGTACTCCGACAATCCTGTTCGAGCATGAAGTTCCTGTGCTTCGCGCACTGGGTCCCCTCGCTCTATTAATTATTTTCTCGCTATCTGGAGACTATGAGACGTGTTGGCAAAAGCAAGGTCAGAAAGATTAAGAGTTTCGCTTTTAAGTCAGCAAAACATGACAGCAAACGCAACGGAGAGCGGAACAACACTTTGAATATTTTCTTCTTGTCAACAGACGGCGGCCCAGTGCAGTGTGTCGGTGAAATAGGACTTCCATTTGTCAGGCATCGAATTAGCGCTGATTCCCTGGAGCACAAAAAAGGTTTTGTAGGTTGTAGTGGTTCGAAGATGAGTAAATTCATGGTGTGACCACCCACGCCCATCTTATTTACTGGAAGCATTACCTACTTTGCCCGTTAAAATATCTGCTTTCAGATTCATCATAGCATGATGTATTCACAGAAGCGTTATGAACAAAAGCCGAGTGCGTCGGCCTTCAAAAAGTATAAGGACATGTTGCCGCTAATGGTGCATATCTTTAACCCGCGCCCCAGTGGCGGTCTCAGCCAACTTCGCCCTAGTGGGGGGGGGGGGGGGGGCATATGTTACCACCCACCTCTAACTCAAAAACTAAGAGGGCTAGAAAGACGCGGTAAAAGCAGTCGATAGCTCTCAATGCGTACGGTTGAAAGTATTTCGGTCATTTTTCATCTTAGAGCAATATTGGGGTCACTGGAGGTCATCAAAGGTCAAAATTTGCCAAATGTCATTATATTTTTCAGAAAACATGCATTTATCTCAGGAACTATGATAGCTAGAAAAACGCATGGAAAAGCAATCGATAGCTCTTGAACTCTTCTTTCGATAAGGTCATCATCAAAATTGACCTCAGGTCAACGGTTTAGCCACCAGAGGGCAAAAACTCCAAAAATAGCTGTTTTCACGAAAAGTGTTTTTCGACAATAACTTTTGACTAAAAAAAAGCCACGACATTTCTATTGCCAGAATCGTGTTCCTCTTACCGAGACGCGTCGAATGAACTATAATTTGACCTTGAAAGGTCAACTTAAAAATTTGACCTAAGGTCAAGGTCATGACCTGACCGGAAAAGGTCATGTTGCATATCATTCGATGCGTCTCAACAAGACAAACACAATGAGGCCATCCCCAGCGTCCTATCTCTTTCCAATCGAGAGTTATTGGCAAAAATCTGTTTATAACCTCAAATGACCTCGGATGACCTTTCTAGAGGCTATCAGCAAAAAAGACACCATGGTCGTCTCGGGTGGTCCAAATCATTGTGATTCTGAAATATTTGGACTGTTCCTATGCGTACACACGGATCTAGAGGCATTTTCATTTTTCTCCATTGACTTATAATGGTAAGGTCACGCCACTGGCCTGACCTTAGGTCACGGATATAAAAAATCCGAGATATACAAATTATAGGCGCCCATACCATCATGCAATCCACCAAGTTTCAAACCTTTCTGACAAACACTGCAGGCTGGAGAGGATTGCAAACTTTTTTTTTGGGCTTGGTCAGTTAACTTGACCTGGTGACCTGACCTGACATGACCTGGGGTTAAAAATTTCACACATTGTCCAAAATTGATGTACCAAAAGCTACCCCAAGCGGCGCGGCGCTACGCGCCGCGATTTTTTATACACACGCAAAAAACGAGACAGGGTGGTAACATATGCCCACCCCCCCACTGGGGCGAAGGTTAAATAAGGTGTAGAGTGCCTCAAGCTCAGAATATTTTTGCGCTGAAGCACATGGATCATTCAAGTGTTTCATACATGTTTATATAAATGGAATACCTCACTCCAGGACATAATCCTGGAAGAGACGTTAGATGAGCTCATTCAGAAACAAAACCAGCCTCATAATCCTTGTAAGAAATAGATGTCAAGGTGAGGGGAAAATACAACGAAAAGATTGGAGCATCTGGTGCATGCATTTAACAAATCTCATTAAAGTAATCTTCTGACAATTGAGCTTTATTTCTCTTTCCAAGATAATGGGAGCAGAGCATATTCCTACCTCACATTCATTGGTGGGAGGCCACTGAAGTACGCGCTGATCAATGCAGAACAATAGAGGATTTCCGACCTTCAGAATATTATCCTTAATCGCTCCCCCTCCTCCCCCTTCCCCGCCTGTCACTACGCCTCACCCTGGCCTGAAACCAGCTTACAGCTCTTATGTAATGGTTACCTATAAGACGGCAGCAGCGAACCTAAGCAGTGCCCACCTAAAGAGATACCGATACAACGTTGATTTCAGTCCAATGGAGAAGAAAAGTGGTTGCATGGAGTGACTTTAAAAAGCAAAACGCCCGTCAGTGGCGGAGTCAAAGCATAAACCTACATGATCATTGATCAATCAGCATAGGCCATTAAAAGAAAAATGCAATGTTTGAGAGGAACACTTTCCGGTACAGCGCCAGTGCCCCTGGAGCTTAATAAGTCTGACGCATCGATATGCAATCCATATGGATAAAATTATAGAATGCTATAGTGATGCAATGCAGTTTGAGGTCACGCATCAAATGACATGTGATGTAATCTCACTTTCAACTGCAATCTGACAAACGATCCAGTTAGCGGTTAGGAGGAAAATATACTGAACCGACTTCTGTTCTGGTCCTGTGACCTCAGCTGTGCGTATCTTTGTCCTGTTTAATCTTTATAAGCATTCACTTGGCCTCTATACGCTATCGAACGATTCGATATAAAGAAACGCTGATCATAGCGTATATGTTCCTAACTGTTTATGAATTCCTCCTAACATTCTAAGCAAAAACCAGTGACATCTAAACACATACTGCTTCACCGTTCAAGGGACATAAACATTCATATTCCAGGGAATGTAACGGAGTCTTGTCAAACGTTGAAACGGACTCCATCAGGAGCATCGACAATGGCTGACAGGCATCGGAATCGGGCCACAGAGTGAGAATTAAGGACCAAACGAATGTCGCCGGACCACATGACTGGCCGTGTATCGGTTCAAAAGCTGGACAATCTAAGGGATTCCGGACGGCGGAAAGGGTTGTGAGGTTTCCGGTCGGGTGGAAAAGTTTACGGGAAGCCGTTGGCTAGGAAGCTGGGCGGTACAAGATGACGAAGAAAGCTGGGCTTGCAGAAGCGAATGAAAAATTGGGAGTGTCCTGAAGGCTCATAAAGCTGTACCGTTGCAGAAACGCTAGAAAAGCTGCAGGTACAGATGTCAGCGGCTGTCTGATTGTCACTCACCAATTAATCGACCACGCGTCGACTGGATCGGCGATTGACAGCCACCCAGTGTTGCTTATCTCTCCACCTTTTGCACGATTATTCAGTCAGCAAATATCCTGGCGAACCATCACGTTGCCGTGAGATGGTCTCCTCAATACGCTGCTTCCAAAGGACAGTATCACTGTCCACAATCACTGTCCACAATCACTGCCGATAATCACCATCCACAAGCGCACCACTCCACTGTCCACTGTTCCAGTCCACCGGAGGGGCTGTCGCGCGCTCCAGTCCACCGTACCGACTGGTCGTCCACCGTACGCGCGACTGTGCCGGCGGTGCCAGGACGACCCCGAGCCGCCCGCAGCGCGGCGACCACACGCGGCAGGCTGCACCACGCGGCCGTCGAGGCGACCTCGCGGGGCGGATTGAGCCGAACCACTGACGGACACGGCAGATGAGTGAGTGGGCCGGCCGCCGGCAGACAGGAAGCCGCTCCGACAGCCCGTCCGGCACCCGCCGCCGATTAAGACGTCGTGATGGTGGAGGAGGTATGGATAGGAGAGTTGGCCGGTACCGGTAACTAGCAGAACATGGATGAGTCTGGAACCGAAACTGATACTGGAATAGGCATTACGGTTTGAAGGGAAACCAGATATAGGAACAGGTAGTAACTGGAGCTGATAGACAGGATTTGTAACTCAGAAACCGGGCCTATACTCCGAGAACGGGTTTGGGCTGGAGTTTGGGCTTAGCTCAGACCAAGGCGGGGCTAAGGAGGCGATTCAGCTGAGGGACAGGTCCTTGGTACAGAAACTGGGCTGGGCAGACCCCTCTGAGTATTATCTCAGAGACGACCGAAGTCCGGCCACCAAATTCACCCACTGGAGAGCGAGACCCGGCCAGTGTTCATCCACGGAAACAGGGACAAGCCACCGTGTTCACCCGACGTACAGCAGGCCGGTAAACGTACTCTCGGAGGGAAGGTTTGTCCAGTCCATGCATGACACCCGACCAGCTGATAAAGCAGCCTATTTGAAACAAGACGAAGCAAACACAGAACAATCATGCCAGTAACGCAACTCAAAACCAATAACTGCTCGATGTAAACAATATTGTGCGCATTGCTTTGTTCAATCACTCGCACTGGAGGCCACGGCCGAAGAGAGAAAAATAAAGAAAGCTTCTGCCCCCGAAAGTCTTGCTGACGTCAGCAATGTTTTTCTCACCGAACCGTTGGTTCCGCGAAACAGACTACGGGAACGAGGCTCAAAGATGACGAATCCTGATCGCAGCCTCACATAGCAGCAACTTACATAATAATTTGCACGCTCGCTCTACAGCCTTGGCCCAGAATACACGCTTCCATCTGTTCCCATCCCCGGTCAGAGTTAAGCTCCCTTGTTCTGATTTTTCTTATATCAGACTCAAAATCAACGAGGTTATGGTCATCATCGGCGGAATTTCCAACTGGAATTTCTAAAAGCAAATTAACACGAATAGGAAGAAGGAAAAAGGAGCCACATGGAAACGACATTAAACCTCTGAGATTGGTACCTGTGAACACTTTTGCTAGAAGCAAGCATTGCATAACATAATCATGCCTCAATGCTACCTTGGCTTAAAAAACATCATCATTTTATGAAGATTGAACTGAACATCTCCAACCACATTAACTACTTACACCACTTAAAAAAAACATATCAAAGACAGCGCAGTTAATTAACAAGTTTGATTACGTAGTATAACCTGGCTTACAGCCTGGCTCGGGAAGGGCTTAAACAGCGAAATTAGTTAATTCTTATTTACTTGAGAAAAAAAAACATCTTAAGCAAAGTAAAACTGATTGCCGCATACGTAAAAACCGAAGATTTGTGTTCTGTTAGAAAAACAAACCCGAGAAGTCAGATGCATGTGAGGTTGTCCAGACAAAATGCTGTAACCGGTTGTAGCCACCCCGCCCCCTATTCATCAAATCAAAGAAAAGGTCGAAAGAATAAACCAGTTTCCAACTGGACAGAGTGGACAGTCTCGGGGGTTTCCACGTCACTCTCTGCCGGAGGGCGGGTGACCGACCCTTTCAGAGCAGAGGTCCGCTCTCGGCTCTGGTAGTCCGCCACCTCTCTCAGTCTGCTCTTAGGATTTAGACTGAGGCAGCCACCGCTCTCAGCCAGCCCGCACAGTACCGGGGCTCGAGTGTCCGCCCCGTATTCCGCTCGGCACGGGCCGGGCCGGGAAGCGGGTCGAAATTGCCTCCATCGGCCGCTCTCCTGTGCCGTGCTGGAGGCCAGCGCCGGGGACGGCCCGCGCCGGGAGGCCGCCGCCTTTGTAATCGACACAGAGGCCCAGGCGGTAGTGGCGGTGACAATGACGCTCTATAGCCCAGGGCTACTACCAGTCACATGTCCGCGATGAAGCCAGTGCAGTGAGGTCGACGGTGTCGGACAGGCGTCCGGCGCCCCTCCTCGCCCGGCCGTGGCCGAGGGTTGACTGGAGGGGAGGGAGGTCCCAAGGTTACCACAGCCGGTCCCACCTGCCAAGGTCGCCGGCACCGACCGGCTGTTGGTCTGCAACACGGCTGCACTGCAGCAGACAGGACCGGGCTGTCCCCTCCCCTCCGAGCTGCTACAGCCAGCAACTGCTCAGCGCTCAGCTCAGTTCGACAGTTCCTGGGTACGGTCATAACGGTCGTCCTCCGAGCCAGCACATCAGCACAATCATTAATTCCCCATCTGTAAGTGTGTCAATGTCGAGAAAAGCGTGACTACATCTACCATCATACAGTCCTATCTGAAGGCTGCAGCACATGTGCGGAAAAAACTACCGGCGGACTCTCCACGAGGAAGCGTTCTGCGCGGCTAATGCGGCGATGACACTGATACATGGTTCGATCTCCCGCATTGAGTGCGACAGTGACCCTCGGCAGGGATTGTGGCAGCGGGGAGCGGTAAGGTCTCCATTCCTGGAACACAGCGGAACCAGCGGACATAGGGTGCAGATCAAATCGACGGACAAGCTCGCCTTAATAACAGTGGATTTAAATGTTAAGGTCAGATAAACTGCGTAGAAAAAAAAACTGCTGAAGCGATTAGGCTCAGGAGGTTTTATCTGCGTACCGATGTAGGTAACGCTTCCTCTCAGACCCTCCCGGATATCTTCAGTCATCCTTAATTCATCCTCAAATTAATCAGGTTCCATCGTGCTGGATTGCGTAACCTATTATAAAACATGAAACCGGTAGGTACCATGGATGTAATTATATGTACCTATGTCTGATACAATACCTGACATAAGAGTTTGAGAAAAGCACGATGCTCCTCAGCGGTCAATATTCCCAGCCACATACTAAATATAGGTAATCAAGAATACCGAACTCAACACCCGTACGTACTTCCCCGTGCTCTCCTCTCTCACACCCATTTAATCAAAACTACCGCGTGGGAAGCCGCGTAGAGCGCCATAGGCCTTCACCGTGTCTGGGGGACAGGCGGCTACCATCCACCCCTGCGGCGCACAGTGCCGCTCCCCGCCGGTTTAATTGGCCGTTATCGCGATCCCCCAGTCTGGGCTCCGCGGAGTCGGCCCCGGCAATGGCCAATCCCACGGTATCTAATCCGGCGGATGGCGAACGATTCCAGGGCGGAGAGGTAACAGCCAGAGGCGCTTTCCATAGATATTAGCAAATGTATGTAGTGCTACACGTGGCAGTGGAAAGAGTAAGACTGGTCGCGTACGTAGATAATTTAGTTATATTTTCAACCCGATGTCCGGAATAATTAAGCAGTATATCGCAAAAATGATCAAGCAATGAAGCAAAATGAATAGAAGGACTAATTGCGTATCGATGGCGCGGTGGAAAGTTTCGCCATCAATTCGTGCATAATGGTTTCGAGTTTCGCCATGTCTTGTCCGGAGAAATGGAGGGGGAATAATTACGTATGAATGCGGCTCACTCACTGAACTCTATGATGGGCTCACTGTTGCAGATGGCGCAGTGCGCTGCTGTAGGTGGCAGCACCTACCTGCCGGTGGGAGCCAGAGTGGCCATCACTAATTACCCTGGATGGTGTCGGCAATTAGGGCCAGGGTGGCAGCACCTACCTGCCGGTGGGAGCCAGAGTGGCCGCTGTGGTCCGGACCGTTGTCGACACCGTTCACTCGTGGAGTCGCTGCATCCCTCGGCTCAGTTCTGCAACAGCGAGGTTCCGACTGAGACAAGTGAAAAATGGACACGTGAAACCCAATACACAGTGAATATTGTGCATACGATATCCTTACCATATCGTGACTTATGATATGCCAACAGTAGCTCATTGCCAATAAATGGTTTAATTTCATTTTGAAACCCAACAGACAATTGAATTAAAGAAGAAAATATCAAGTATCAAAGGAAAATATTTCCAATAAATGCTGAAATTGATGGATGCAAGATATGGAAGGGTGTAAAGCATGTTAAAGGGACCCTCCCACCTTGAAAAAAGGTTATGAATTGGCATGAAAGTGATGTCGCTCGGTTCAGAAAGAGCGAAAACGAATATCTACCAAATTTCACCGAAAAATATTCACCGGTTTTCAAGATATTAGACTTTTACTTTTGTTTACTTTTTGGGATCTCCGCTGTTCCTAGCGACTTTATTTGGAAGCAAGTTTGGCAGCTGAAAGTGCGGCACTTGTTGCGCGCAAAGCAGCATATACCACCGCGTGCTACAAAACGTTTTAGTCAAACATTTAAAAATCGTTATATATCTGCGTTGACGTCATACATTCAGAGGGGTATTCCAATGCATTAGCCCCTCTGAATCAAAATGCTGCAATTTTGAAATTCAATATTTCCGATTTAGGGCATTTCTCGATGTTGTGAGTGCCGAAACCGGTAATTGTGAGCCAGGGACCCCATTTTGGCTATCTCAACTCAAATCTAATGTTAAGGTGGGAGGGTCCCTTTAATATGCATGGACCTGGGAAAATGAAAACAACAGTTAGGTATCAAAGGACAATACACTGAAAGGAACAACAGTTGTGATATTTAAAAAAAAAAGATTTCACACCCTTCCCTTCTAAACCAATTTGGCTTGGGCTGACCTTATGACCCCCTTAGAATGCTTACCCTGTCCTTATTCTGACCTTATCCTATTCTTTTCATTGATTTTGACCATAATCGTTATATTTTGGCTGGGTTCTTTTCAAATTTACCCTCACCCCTTCTAGTATCTGTTTTTCCAAGGATGTTTCCAAAGCTGAAGGATGTTTTTCCAAGGATGTCCACTTTCATCCTGGCTACATCAGTACATCATTCTGGTGTATATTGACAAATCCCACCATTTACATTTCATAGCTGTTAGCATCCAACCTGCTGGCATGTACTTGCAATATTGGGGATGGTAAAACAATGCTGCAAATGATTGAACAGTAAACTAACTGCTTACATTTACCACAGCAAACTTTGAAGGCATATCAATGATCATTGGGTTAGGGTGCTAGTGCACATGCGCACATACAGCAGGCCCTTCCACATCTCGAGAACGGCTAGGCCATTGTGCTCAAATTTGATACAGTTGGGGACCAGTTAGTAGGATGACCTGCAAAAGTCAGTTTGGATCCAGTTTGCATGTGCTCGCATGCAAGGTGCCGCTTCCAGAGCTCTGGAACCGCTGGGCTGATTGCACCCAAAGTTGGCACACCTCCAGCGACCAGCTAGTACAGCGCCATGCAGAAGCCCTCTTGCCCTTCCACACATGAAGGGCTCACTTGCTCGCTCACTTGACCTTTGCCAAATTATCAACTTATCAGTTTAGGGGTAACAGATCAAGATGTCGATGATTGAGTCCTTTACAACATCATATAATAACAGTAATGAAAATAAAGACTTCAGCTTTAGCTGCCACACTTATACTCCTCACTAGAAAACAATACTGAAAACATACACCTACACAGTAACAACCTTAGTTCAGGATTGTGATCTACTATCTTGGTCTTGAAACAATGCCTGACGGCTGACAACAAACTTTGGCTTATTCAAAGAAGCTAATTAACAGATGGCCAGGCACAAAATGTGCCTTGAGGTACATTATTTGATAAAATAATTCTTAAAAAGTGTATCCTGATACTACATAACTACAAAACGGGATAATTCGTTCCAAATGGCCAGAAGGTACAAAATAATAACAAAGAACCTGCTTCGGCGAAAGCAACGCACTTTGGTTACGTTATAAGTGGAAGAGCTGAGCTTTGTTCGCTTGTAAAAAGGTATGAATAAGAAAACCAACATTTCTTGGTTAAATAAAGCACAAAATACATTCCTTCATTACCTTAGCTAAAAAATTGTTGATGATTTTCACCACCCACCCGTTTAGCCCCACCGCATTTAGCACCACTCGATCGCGGATCAAGGCCAAGCAAATGCGATCTGTTAAAACACTGCTCTTTTTCATTATACCGCACGAGTTCACCAATTACAATTCCCAGCAGTGCATAATGAAGCGAAATCACCTTTTTGATTTAGAGAAACTTTTTGGGGGTTTGCCCTCGCCCCTCCCTTCCCTGTATCCGACTATCTGTCTAGATCCTATCGACCTATCTCGATGACTTACCTACCAATCCAATAGCGTATCTACCTGCCTACCTACCTATGCTGCTCCAGCTCCTGTGACTCGTGTCACGTGTGACAAAGCTTAGGCGTTTTATGACAAATTTTCCAGAAGACGCGGGTTAATTAGATCAGCGGGCTAGCCCGCAAGCTATACCTACCCATACCTACTGACGAAATGGAGAACAATTTCGGGTAGGAGCCTACATACGCGTAGTATGTATGTAGGTATGTATGTATGTATGTATGTATGTATGTAGTATGTATGTATGTATACGCGCTGACCGACCGTCGACTACGGACCATTGAGGTTGATGGCTTTTTCACCTTTTCTAGGTATATTATCCGAAAAATGGCTTATTCGCTTTTGGTAAATACAAGCGAAAAGTAACGTGATTCTTTTTCTATGCCAGAGTAACGTCGTATTCGGTGATGACTGAGCGACAGAGAGAATCCCCCCCCCCCGCCGGCAATCACACGTTCACGCCAATCATGAGATATCTCGCCAGCTTTTCAGCCCCGCGTTAGCCTCCGACCGCCGACGTCCCAAAACAGGCATTTGAGGGCCGACGTCGGCTTCAGATGGGCCAAAGTATGGACCAAAGCCTACATCCGAGGGATCTGTCCTATGGATGCTATTGAGTGCCGCATGCCGCCACTGAGGGCCCAAGCCGACTTCAAGCAGCCCATACCGGTCTCTGATGGTCCATTCGTCTCAAAGGACCCATCCAGCCTTTGAGGTTGTCACTCGGATTATATATTAGGGGCTCAGCTCAGTTCAAGGTGTAAGACATTTCCGGTCCGATTAGCGACTCTTTCCAGGCCGGCTGGCGACTCACGAGACCTGTGAAAGGGTGGGGGTGGGAGCAATGAGCACTCTCGATTAGTCTCTCGAATAATTAGGTAAGTGAAGAATTGCCCGTCACGGTCAAAATCAGTTTGTTACAGTTCAAAGTTACAGCATGACTGCATATTATTATCCCTGATATGATTGTCGCATGCGGAATTTTATGTCATATCCCGTGAGCGACTCCTCACCCATCGTGCGTGGCCGTCGGCGGGCCTCGGCCGCCGACGGTCCTCCCGACGCAGTCCCGAGAGGAGTGCGGGGCAGTGCGGGGCGCGCGGGCGGCCGGGACGGCGGCGGCGCCCGGTGTCTGCCGGTGACTGACGGCCGGCAGCTCCGCTGTGTGGGCACTGTGTGTGGTGGCCGACTGCCAGCACCCTGCCGCCGTTCCAGCCACCGGTGCCGAGCCGCTCCAGTGCAGACCGACTGGACGACACGGCCTGGCGCCCGCCGCCATGACGCCCGATCAGCTGGAGGAACTCGTCGAGGACATCTACGGTAAGGCGCCGCCGGGGAGGGCCGCGGGGCGGTGACGGGTGATGGAGGGCTGGTTGTGACACTGACGTCCAGCCACTGACGTTATGGAAGGTCGGATTATCGTCATCGCCAGCAGGTGACACGGGATACGGACTGTCACAATGTATTTGACATGTAACCGAGTGATACGAGACCCTGTATTATAACTCGTATTCAAATGTGTACATTATGTTTTCGATTTTCATCGACGTCTGAAGGAACGGTCACCATCAATAATTAAGATCCTATCAATACCAGAAAGTCTCCGAATTATCTTCTAAGCGCCAAGCGGTACGGCTTTTCGGCAGCCAGCTTTGCGCTCTGGCACATGAAGCCCTCTCCTAAACCTTCTATCGGGGAGCACGAAAGTGACGTGCCGAATCGATTCCCATGATTCCTTGTCGTTAAAAAAGTTGTACGGTGTAATGCTTGCTAAATGTTGCATTCCTCCTTCAATTTAGATATTATTCTGATGTCCATGATGCACGATTTGACGCAGCGAGAGCTTATGTGCAAGGATCGGTTTCCGATCCGCGGGCGACCGCACCTTCCGGTCGCGCTGTCGCTTCCTTTTAACTCCCCCCAGCCATCGCTATACCTACCGTCTACCACGGACGTCCGTCCGTCCTCCGTCCCGAGCGGAACCGGGTCCGCTGGAGACGGAACGTTTTTCCCGAACTGGAGCCAGAGCCGCCGGGACATTGTAGGTACTCGGGGCTGGAGCCGGACTACTCACAGGAGAGAAACGTCGAGTGGAGCCGTCCAGGTCCAAAGGTCGCTATCACGGCCCCCACCCGTGATACGGAGTGTTGAAAGTATGGACTTAAAAGGTCTTTTACATTAAACTTGAGTTATTATCGTCAGTCTACGTGTGGAGTTGAGTTAGATGGCGAGTATTGAAATGCTAGAGGGAAGCAGATGTCGATAGTGAAAGAGGAGAACAGCTATTTATTTATACCTCCGATCTGTTTTGATGGTCTCCCGATAGTTAATGGTCAACAAATGTCATCAGTTTATCATCTGGATGGGTCGCCAGCGATGCCAACTGATAAAACGGTTGAGGTGGGCGAAACCTAGTGATATTATTGACGTCCACGGTACACGGAATATTTTCCTTTTCCGTTGCGCTACTCCATAACATTATTATTTTATTTATTTACTTGTTCTGCCTATACAAACTGCAGTTTTAAAGGCAGCAGCTAATCGTCGAGTACTTATTTTAATAATGCAGGAGTGACTCATCTTTGATAAGCCGGTAACGTACAATACGTGACACGAAATCCCATTATGCATATTTTACTCAGAATCTGTCATCCGTTCGGTGCGTTGGGCGTTCACTTAAAACCGCATGTGGTAATGTATGTATATTGCATGAAACACAGAGGTTATAGAAATATGCATGGTGATGGACACACAACATGAGACATGCCTACATGAGTGATGAGATCGATGGAAAGTGCTCATCGAAGACTTTTAGCGTCCTTAACGCCTAGCCGCAAGTGTCAAACTTCACGAAACTTTATCGAAATGAATGGTCTTCCGTCTCCATCTTCTGCTATTCCGCATAGATGCAAAACGATTTAATGTAGGTATCTAACTTATCACGCTATACCGTTTACAACACTATCAGTAATACCTATACATAGGTGACCCCAAGGGTTTCGTCATATTACCTATCTCTTGCAATAACACGTGTAAAAATAATGTGCATGTGTTCAACATTGCCGTTTCTCCATGTTCACATATAGGTGCCCCAATCCCTCATGCAGCAGCGCCGCTGCCACGATCCGTGAGATGGGATTAATATGATTACGCATTAGTATAAGCCAAAGAAGTCGGAATCAGCTCCATTGCTTGATGTACTCGTAACGTTATCCTTCAGCTCGAATCGCCACTGTTGCGCAATAACTTTTTCCGCGCCCATCACACAAATACCCGAGATATTGCTATCTTGACTTCGCAGCACATAAAATCCGCACCATCGGCCTTATTCTGGCTGCTGCCCGTTGGTTTCTGCTGGTTCGGTGGTCGCCTGTCCGTCTCCCTGTGGCGGTGCGGGCTGTGCTTTCGTCTCCTGTGGCGGTGTGGGCTCTGTCTCCGTCTCCTGTTGTGCCGGTGCGGACTCGGTCTGCGGCGCCGTGGCTGACCCCTGGCGCAGCTGAGTCACGGAGTTACCCTGCAGCCCCACGCCGACCAGCTCCTCGCTTATCTCCCACAGCCGCGCCGCATCCTCATCGTTACGCGCGCGCGCAGACGGCTGCTTCTCCTTGCAGTCGGAGTAGTAGCGACCGCTCAGAGTGGCCAGCTCGGGTGCCAGCGCGCAGTAGAGGGTCGTCTGAGCGCCCTGCTCGGGCGTCTTGAACATGGGCTGCAGCAGCCGGTCGAAGCAGCCCTGGTGGCGCCACAGGTCTGTGCGGACGATGCCCGGGTGAACGGCGTACGTGGTCACTCGGGTGCCCAGCAGGCGCCGCGCCAGCTCGCGCGTGAAGAGCACGTTGGCCAGCTTGCTCTGGTAGTAGGCCTTCCAATCGCCATACCCGCGCTTCAGCATTAGGTCGTCGAAGTGCATCTTGCCACGCGTGTGCGCCTGTGATGAGAGGTTGACGATGCGTGACGGCGCCGAGCTCACCAGACGCTCCAGCAGGAGCAGTGTCAACAGAAAGTGGCCCAGGTGGTTGACGCCCAGCTGCATCTCAAAGCCTTCCTTCGTCTCGGCTCGAGGGCACGCCATCACACCGGCGTTGTTGATGAGCAGGTTGATCTTATCGGCCTGCGCAAGCACCTCTTGCGCGAAGTCTCGCACCGACTGCAGCGAGGCCAGGTCCAGCTGAAGGACGATCAGCGCTCCGGCGGCCTCCTGCTCGCCGGCCGTCGACTCGACGATCTCGGAGCGCGCCTCCTCGCCGCGCTCGACGCTGCGCACGCCGATGATGACCCTGGCACCGCGCCGGTACAGGTGGCGAGCCGTCTCCTTCCCGACGCCCGTGTTGGCGCCCGTGATGACGGCCGTGGTTCCTTCCAGGCGCGCCTCAGACGGGTACACCGCATGACGAGGCATGGTGCCTTGTTACCTAACTCACACGAAGAGACAATGCGAATCTTCACACCTCAGGTGTCCTAATACCACGAGCGGATCACCAGGTCGCACCAGAGACACGGCTCCGATCACTGCCGGCCGTCGAGTGGCAGACAAAAGTAGCCGGATCGGCACGCGGCCCTTGGGTCACCCGGTCGATAGCGTTCCCAGCACACTGCACCCCGAGCACGCCGAGCGGTCGTGGTGACCCGCCGCGGGCGCTATTTATCAATGCATGGCCCGCAGTCTGCGCCGCCGCTGACCAATCAGCGATCGGCGCGGTCATGGTGACGTCAGAGCCAGTGCACGAGCACCGGGTCAGCGCCCGTCCAGTCCAACATACCGCTCGAGCGGTACCAGTTTCCCAATCAATATTCCATGTCGTCACGGGAATAACAAGGCTCCTCCGGTCCAGTTGGTCCTTCCCCTGGTATGTGTTAGGTTGAGATGGGAAACACGCTTCATATGTTGCGCAATGAGTTCGTAATCTTACCGCAATGCATTGACGTACTGGATGAATTGCATTGTTCCTGCTAATCGCGACTCGTGAACTAAGACCATTATGAATCCGACAAAGGCAAAATAAAGCACGCAAAACACTCCTAAGCGTTAAGAAGGCGTTGCTATGTGCAGTTAGTTTCGGAGGTTTGCTGGAATTGATGAATTTAAGTGTTTTCGTGACATATTGCAGTTGCAGTTACGAGACCCGTTCTATCAGTCTGCTAAATGAATTTAGCTACATTCTAATTGAATTATTTAAATACCGACTGCATGCAATAAAGGTACAGGCAGTAAAAACTGGTAATGTCATTTAAGTGGAAAATCAGGCATAATACATAGAGTCCCATTAACGTCCAGGGCTAATCATAATGCGTCGAAGCAGTTCATTAGCCATGCTATTACTCAAACCTCGAATACAACAAAGAATCCTCTGTCTTTCCATAAGTAAAACTGACTGAAGTCCATGGCAAGGAACAAAGAACAAATTATGCTACTGATAGCCAGTGTCCCACTGGGAAGTGGGATCTCCAGTGAACAAGCCCAGTGTCACGCCGGGATGGTAATATCCCTGCCATAATGCCTATCACCTGAACGAAGGTAAGAAAGACGGGAGGTACGAAAGACGGTAAGAATTTCCTGAGCGAAGGAAGGCAGCAAATGGTGATCGAAGGCTCCATAAGACCGTTGCTAGTAAAATTGTAAAATCACGCAATGGCCGATAACGCCCGGCGCCGCTCGGGCACAGGTGGTGGGCTGCGCAGCGAGTAATGCGGTACAGCATACATTTCAGGCGAAACTGCCACTGCCATCTAGCGGCCGATTCTACGCACACACACTGCTTTATCCCGGGGTAAAGCGGTTTCGTGGGCTAACGCCGGACGTTTCGTGAAACATGGCGAGTCGTCGACTGCCGATTGGTTTCGTTATTCGTGCTGAGGTCTGAGGTCCGAGTCGGGATAAATGAAGATAACGGAATCTAACTGCATTCGGATATCAAGTCACGTAAGCAATCATTACCGATCATTTTTGGACTTGTCAGACGGTCAAGCATAAGATAGCAAGGACCGATGCAGCATAGCGCGTATCTAATGATATACCATAATGCATATTACATAGGCGGAAAGGCGGTCTCGGACGCTACGCGGGGAGCGGGACATATCCGAGGTCTGAAGGCTGGAAAGTCGGCGCCGAACCATTTTACTGCATCTCAAAGTGTATTTTACTGTAAATAAAGTGTGAGGGGAAAAAAGTATCCCAAAAAGTAGGTAGGTAGGTACTTCAAAAAAATCGTCGTATTTGCGATTCCTTACGCTTCACTGAGCAATTCAACGCAAACTTTTCCTTGAAAAAGTTGCTAAGTTTTCATTCTCATCGGGGAAAATGACAAAATTTCATCGCTTTCGGGCGCTGTGAGCGCACCTGCCAATGGCACATTACACATTGCACAACTTCACAGAAGCCACACTTCGGTTAGATCTAGTTTTTGCGTCGCTGCATTGCTGAGATCACGTGCTGGGTAGGTCTCGGTTCCAGTGAGGACGGCAGGCGGCTGGCGGCCCGGCACATTGCCACGTGGGCAAACAATCGTCTCGTAAGTCGTAACAGTCGTCTGGGGAACAGGTGGGCGCGGGCCTCGTCGGCTGCGCCAGGCGGCGTGAGGCTCGTCAAGTGGGGGGGGGGGGGGGGGGGGAGGGGAGCCAGCCGGCTATCAAATGTCACCGTTTTACCTACCGGACGGTATCAAATTGTATCTAGTTATATAGTCAGGGATGGGTAACCGGCTACCGTGCCGCTAATTGCCGACATACATAGACAGCGCTGGCTGGAGTGGCACCTGTTGCCGTCTGATGTCACACCGCCGCTCGTCAGCGTCCCATCCATCGCGGACGGAGACAGCGGCGGGCGGCACTTCACAGACGACCGCCATGACGTCCCAGGCCGGTCCCGGGTGACGTCACGGGGGCGCTAACTGCCCGGGGCGGCACCGGCGTGTCACGGTCCGCTGATGAGGCGGGCCCGGCCGACAGAACAGACTGCACACCTGACCGAGTGCATCGGTCGGGACTCGGGGCGGCAGTGTTTTTATTTTTAAGCAGGAGCTGAGTGATAGGGGAGGGCCAAAATGAATTCCGCCACGGTAATCTAAATATCACAGACGCTGTTCTACGCTCCCGGGTCGTTTCTCTGTCAGCTTTGACACACCGATGCTCAAATATAATTTAAAATTGAATCTTGAGCGCATCGTTATTCGGTCAGGGAAATACCTACTTAGGCCAACCTGTCTAACCTATGATTCCAAGCTGATATGAGGGCTATTGTAGGCTCACGTGAAGAAATTAGAAGTCAGTATGAGCTTAAAAAAATCATTAGTATTTTCATTAGAAGTAGTTATTATTATCCTACGTGTCATCGTCATAAGTATTGAGCAATAAGCATTGCTGATAGGCATCGGCATGGGCGTTATTTAGCGTAAATTTACCAGATTATTTAGGGAAATATAGCAGACGTTTTTGTTCGGATGCATCGGAAGTTCTTGCTAGGCAAAAAAAAAGAAAGTAACAACATAAAAACAAATCATTGGCTGTGTTTAGGCGAGGCTAGTTACAGGTAGGTAGGCAGTCGGCAGTGGCACGGTGCACGAAGGTGGAATATGACCATTAGGTAGGCACTAAATATTCCTGCAGCTGGCTATCACATCAAACAAACTCGTAGTTCAACGATAAATACTCCATCTAACTTCTAAGCCGTTATTTTGTCATTCATTCTATGCTCTAGATTTTAGCTGGATCTTAGGTATGCCTGTGAAGCAAGAATAAAACAACTATTATTGTGTTGTAAAATACGTGTATATGGTAACATGTTTCTACTTCTATCTTCGAAGAAATATCTTATCTGAAAGACAGACTAGAGTTGGATAGCCAGAGTCTCCATCTTCGTGTCGTGCGCCAGATCAGGACCTGAGAGCCGTTAGCGCCGCAGTCCGCGACGTGCGCCGGCTGACACATGCCGCGAATACCCACTACTCTGTAGTCAGCGGGCGCACTTTTTGCCGCCGACCGGATTTAGCCAGTCCCGTTTTTGTTGCGGACGTTACCGAGCTAAGCGCTGCGCAAAACGCCGCCGCTTGGAAGATCAGATGATCCGATGATCCGACGCAAGTGGCACAGAAGCCAAGATTCAAGAAACAACTCGAGAGTTGAATCAGCAATCTATGACAGCTCGGTAACAATAAAAACTCCTTTTATCTTAGTTGACTATGCCCATTGAAATTAAATTCCTTTAACCCGGCCGGGCCCAGGGGTAATCCCAACCACCGCATCCGGGGGGGGGGGCGTTTTTCGCCCCCTGTCTAACTCCATAGATAAGAGAGCTGCGGAAACAAAAGCGGCACCAAACGAAAAGTCTTAACGAGACGATTCTAAAACACCCAAATTTTTAAAAATCAGGTCAATTTTTAAGGTCAGAGGTCAAGGTCAAAGGCAAAAACCGGCATATGTGTAGTTATATCAAAGTAAGTGTTTCAGAAGACGGCAGGACGCACAAAAAGGCAAAAAGGGTGTAAAACGAAAGACGAGAATCTGAGGATTCCGATGGTGTGCCGAACATTCAAAGTCAAGGCCAAGGTCACGCTCAGAATTGACCTCAAACTTTTCACTTTTTCGCATATCTGGTATACTAAATCCCATGTGATATTTATTCACATTCGATGACAACACAAAAGCAAATATTCTAAATAGCCAGACGTTTCGGCCTCAGGGTGCCTTCGTCAGTGACAATATCGAGATACTAATACATTAATAAATTAATTAATCAATATCTTTTACACTTTCAAAGTACACATGACCTGATACGATACTAAATCCCATGATAATTTGAAGTGTTTTGAAGCTTGTCAGGCTCCTGTTTGTGGTTACAACCTTATGTGTCAAGGTCAACCAAAGGTCATTCGAGGTCACATGAGGTCAGCATAAGAGTTGACCTTTTCCAAACAAAGTATGCATCATTCGACGCGGCTGCGATGGTACCACTGTCGTAGCTCTAGGACCATTTTTGGAGAAGTTATTCGCGAAAAAATTAAAACCCCAGCTTGGGGGTGGTTGACCTGACCTCTGACCTCAGGTCACCAAAACCATTTTTGTATTTTTTCCTAGGTCAAACGATACACAACCGTGCTCGTAATTTGTATTTATCTCTAAAACTCTGTTTTTGGCAGCTGCTTGAAGTTCACGTCTCTGGGCTGGCGCCGAAGTTTACTGTGCACTGTGCAGGGGTCTAGAAAAATCGACCCTGTGATGTCATCAAGGGTGCTACAATATTAGTCCAGAAGATGTCAACTTGATGGGGAAAAGGTACTGAAAGTTTTGCTTTCTAATCCTAAGCGTTCGGGAGCTATCGCCAATATTCGCCAGGGAAGCGAAAAACGCCCCCCCCCCCCCCCCATCGGGTCCCAACCACCAAAATAGGTTGTGTTGTGTCCCATAAAAAATAGCAAAAATTAAATATGTCTACCCAAAATCCGACAATGCAAGACTGAGTAGGAAATGCAAGGAAATCGCATGAAGAGCTTACACAACTTTACAACGTTAACCGGTTAACCCGGCACCCGCGCACTGGGGTCTGCGTACCTATAACGCGCCCTACTGGGGGGGGGGGGGGGCTATTCATAGCCCCCTCCTAACTCCGAAACTACTGGGCCGATCGTCAAAATTCGAACGGCGTCTGATAACCCCGGAAAAACTCTGATTGAAACCTGATTGCATTGACCTCGAGGTCACCGATGACGTCACAGGTCATGTCAAAGTAAAAATTATAGATGTTTGGCTTGTTCACATTTTGGGCTCTGGCCGCCGTCTTAGTTGTTACAAGTCAGATCAGGCTCATTTTTGGTTTACACAATCGTGAACAGATGGTTTAGATACCCTGAGTGAGGCTACCAAACTTGTGCTCTGATTTTCAGGTCAGGGTCAGGTCATCAAGGTCACGGAAATATTATGTCATGCATGGGTCAAGTGACGCATGATTTATGGTCCATTTAGGCCACAAATTTCGAATTTGATGTCGTTTAAGTCATTTGAGGTCATTTTGAGTTGAATTTAGAGGTCAAAAAAGATCAAATTGAAAAATTCAAAAAAAAATCTAACTAAAAAAGGTGTCTATCGAATGCAGTTTGAGCTCAGGAACACGATGGTCCTATTTATAACGGTGTACGTCAAATACGTACTGAAAAAATGATTTGTAAAGTTTAATTTGAAACTAATTTAATTTACCTATTAATAATAAAAACTAATTAATTAAATATGTATTAAATATTTAATTACTTAAAAATAATTAATTTAATAATCAAATTTAATTAATAATTGTGAAACCACTCCTATTTTGCGTATAACTTGGCTATTTCTAAAGATAGTAAATCATTAGCATGTGTCCTATCATATTTATTCCGTTTCTTTTTTAAGTCAAAAACTTCTTGAAAAAAAGATAAAAATATGAATTTTCAATTTCCGAATTTGAATTTCGAGATAGCAGTTTGATAGCGCCGTTTATTCTGAGTCCTCTCATGCAAAGAAATTTGATCTAGCTTAAATAGTAAATAATGAGCTCTTGAGAGCCGAGAGCGATTGCCGTGGTTCAATGTTTTGCGTCGAAATCCTCCGAACATGACGTATATCTGACGTCATTTCCGGCCGACCTATGGTAGCTACGAAGTTCATATTTTGACACAAGGTGTCAAATTGATGCAGCCGAAGGTACTGAAAGTTTTGCGTCGATACGTCCAGCGGTTTAGAAGTTTTTGCAGAAAAACGAGAGGGGGGCTATGAATACCCCCCCCCCCGTGGGGCGCGGGTTAAAATCAGATGCACTCGATTCTCGAAAGATCATCGGTTGAGCTGAAACCTTTACCTTCGCCGGCCGGAGCCGTGTCTTCTGACACCAACCGCATTTTTGGGTCAGGTCAGGTCACTGACTTATGACGTCACAAGTAAACCTCTGCACGGTCTTCAGATGTCGCAACTTCGCAACGCCCTCACTGCCAAAGGAGCTTTCACAGGGAGATGAAACTTTCCGAAGCTAGTATCCATTAGGAGTCTCACAACTTGTACATCTCGGATTTTTCTTAAGGTCATATGAGGTCAGGTCATTTTGGTGACCTCACCTTATTAGGTGGTACCCATTGTATAAGTCAATGGGGGAAAATGATAACTGCTACTTTGGCGCCGGGAACGATCTCAAACTATCTCAACCACACGGAATCGTGATTTTATGCAATCCTTACAAGTTTCGATGCTTCATTTTGTATTGTTGACCTTGTGTGACGTCATGGGTGGAGAACCTACCCCGGCCACCCCGGCCGTGGCCGGTGTAACTTTCAGCCAACTCCGGCGCGGCCGGGGTATAACTTTTTCACTCTTATAAATCCTAAAACTTGTCTCCAACCGAGAAAAAGCTTAGTGCTACCTACAAAAGTCTTTACACTTATTTACCTCTTAAAGTTTTTGAAGATCTATCTAATTTGATTTTGGGATTTCTGGGCAAATATTTTCATCGCTGAGCCCGATAAGTTTGATCAACTTGCAAAATAAAACGATATTCAAGGGTCGTTATCATAAGATCACCTTACAATAATATCACAAAAGAAAACAGGTCTAGGGTAATATCAGTGAGACAAAATGGGTAGCATCGAAGAAGATCTGCGGGGCTTAAGGCTCCCCCAACTTAACCGGCGCCAGGATGGCGGCGCTATCGAAAACGTTGAGGCGGGAGGTAGAGTAGGCGTTATACGCCCTTTTATATAAACTCGGCTGCTGGGCTGCGTGGCGGGGAGTGGCAACGCCGTTTGAAAGAACGCTAAACATAATAAGAGAAATTTCGTCATATTTTAGGCCAGCACAAGAATAAAATCACCACAGGACATTACAAGTCAAATTTCCCCTTTTATAGCGCGCTTTGACAACTTTTCTTCCAGCTTGTGGTTTAGAGGACCTAGAACACTGTAAACAAAATATTTGGTAGCTTTTTTAGGACTCGCTCGCGAGTAACATTTCAGGTGAACATGAAAACCAAGCACTTGTCTTCAAGAGGGCCACAACTCAAATTTAACATTTTTGTGTGGAAAAAAAAGAAAGTTTCGTCTTTCTAGGAAATACCCAAGCACTGCAAATGACATGAACGCAGACTTTTAACCCTCGCCGGCCGAGGGGGGACTGGGGAGGGGGGGGGGGCGGGTGCCGCCCTCCCATAGGGTTTTTTTTTCGCGATAGCTCCGAACACGCTGGCGATAGAGAGCTGAAACTTGGCATACCTGACCTTCGATTCAAGCCGGATCTTTTGACACCAACCGCATTTTTGGGTAAGGTCAGGTCACTGACCTATGACGTCATAAGTGAACCTCTGCACGGTCTTCAGATGTCGCAACTTCGCAACGCCCTCACTGCCAGAGGAGATGTCACAGGGAAATGAAACTTGCAGGATCTAGTATACATTATGAGTCTCACAACTTGTATATCTCGGATTTTTCCTAAAGGTCATATGAGGTCAGGTCATTTTTGTGACCTCACCATTATAAGTCAATGGGGAAAAATGAAAACTGCTATTCTGGCGCCGGGAACGATCTCCAACTATCTCAAGCACACAGAATCGTGATTTGATGCACTCCTTGCAAGGTTAGATGCGTCACTTTTGCAATGTTGACTTGCGTGACGTCATTTATGACGTCATCAAGGTGTTTTTCGTCAATAACTCCCGATCAAATTGAGCTAGCGAGTCGGGAAAGCCACCAATGGACTCAGGAAGACCTGCCGAATCGAATGATATGCGACATGACCTCTCTGAACAACTTCGTGACCTGGGGGTGCTGACCTGACCTTGACCTGAGGTCAACACCTTAAGTTGACCTGACCCGTACAAAAAGTATATCATTCGACGCGCCTGAGCGAGGCGAACACGATGCTGCCAAAATCGCGGCTCTGCGACCGTTTTTTGCGAAGTTATTCACCAACAACCGAACCGTACCTTGGGGCACTTGACCTGACCTCAGAGGTCACCGGTTGACCCAGGACTTTAAAATCGGGTACCAATCTCTGCGTCTCGTAACGGAGCACACGCTCGTTTTTTCCGCGATGCGCTAGCTCCACTAGGGGCGAAACGGCGAGGGGGGTCGTACCCGCCCCCCCCCCTCGGCCAGCGCGTATGTAGAAAACCTGAAAACCAATAGGTCCGGCGAGGTTTGAAGCATGGTTATCTAGCAAATTGGACCTGATGTCCTGACCCTAGGTGACCTGGGAGCGAAATTCAGAACCACGATGCGAAACTGATTTATTATAACCTTAACTGAATTTCACACAAATGCTTGCCGCGGTTTCACCTACACACGTAAAAGCAACTGGGGACTAAGGCCTACGGCCCCCAACACTATCGTGAAACTTGAGACGAGTTCACTTGATGTGACCTGTTGGCCTGACTTGAATGAGCTGAGTTAGGATTAAGTGTTCTTGAGCAAACACAACATCCAATTATTTCATTCAACGGAGAATGGGTTTGTTGATAACCGTTTACAAATACTATTTGAGCATGTCGTCTTTCCCATGACCAACAGTCGCCGGCCGGGGTAACTTTTTCAAGCATTCTCCACCCATGTGTGACGTCATTTATGACGTCACTGGAGTTATAAGTTTTTCGTTAATACTCCCGATCAAATTGAGCCAGCGAGTCGGGAAAGCCGCCAATGAGCTCGGGGAGACCTGCCGAATCGAATGATATGCGACATGACCTCCTTCGACCAAATTGGTGATCTAGGGGGCTCTGACCTGACCGTGACCCGAGCTCAA
The DNA here is from genome assembly GCF_019059575.1 of Amphibalanus amphitrite. NCBI lineage: Eukaryota > Metazoa > Arthropoda > Thecostraca > Balanomorpha > Balanidae > Amphibalanus > Amphibalanus amphitrite. Next base: position 217,203 of record NW_024881508.1, read on the forward strand.
CACCTAAATTTGACCTCACCCGAGCAAAAAGTATACCACTCGGCACTCTACGCGCCTGAGCAAGACAAACACGATGGTGCCCAATTCGCGGCTCTGCTGTCTGCAGCCACTTTTGGCGAAGTTATTTACCAAAAACCGAACGCGTGCCTTGGGGCACTTGACCTGACCTCAGAGGTCATCGGTTGGCCTGAAACATTAAAATCGGGTACGGGGACCCGCAGTTGCTTCTGTACACGAACCCCAACTCTAGCCGTCTATCCTGTCCAGTAACAACCGATAGCATTGATATCGATTGCCGGTCCCTGTACAAGAGCAGCTGAGGTTTTCTGTGCGTGCCCTTTGACAGCTTATCGTTGTTCCCTGTGAGGGTGCTGGGACAATTTACTCAGGGTCGCTGTACAGTAGCAACTGCGGGTCCCCGTACCAACCACTGCGACTTGTAACAGCCCCACGCTCGTTTCTTTCCGCGAGGCTGTAGCTCAATTAGGAGCGAAACGGCGAGGGGGGGGGGGGTCGTAGTTCGTACCAAGTTCGTACCACGGTATATAGAGAACTGTTCGTACGCTGCTTCTCGCAACGGCGCACGCGCCCTTTTTCTCGCGAACCTCTGGGTCAGTTAGCCCGTGCCGGGCCCGTTTTTTTTTTTTAACATCTCGCCCCCCTGCGGCTCTGATAGGCAGCATGGCCTTTTCCGGTCAGGTTATGATTTTGACCTTCGGTCACATTTTCAAATGACCTTTTAAGGTCAACTTATAGTTCATTTGACGCGTCTCAACGAAAGGAACACGATGTAAGCATAATGAACGTCGGGCCAGTTATGACTTTTGGGTCAAAAGTGATTCAAGAAAACAATTTTCCGTACCTAAAAACGCCAGCTTACAAGTTTTTGCCGCAAAACCGTTGGTCATATTTATGTCAAACTTGAGCCTAAAGAGCTATCGAATGCATGCGCTCTTCCGCGGCGCTATATGTCCAGTTGTTCCCGAGTTATGCGCCGACTTATAAAAAATGCTGCCACAGTCCAAATTTGACCTTCGATGACCTCTGGGCTCTGGTGACCTGACCTTTGACCTGACCTTTAAATAACCGAAGCACTTTCGTAATTTTTATCGCAATGAATCCACTAGATGTTCAGGTCATACTATGACCTTTCAGAGTTCAGACTCTTAGGCGGCGTTCGATGTCTCCCGGACGGCAAAGATTCTTTGCCGTCCGGCCAATCCCGTGCAAGGTCAGCGGGGGCTCGGCTGCGGTTATGAAACATGATTGGCCGGACGGCGTAGAATCTTCGCCGTCCGAAAGACATCGTACGCGGGGTTACTCTTCCGTCACCTTTTTGAAAGGTCAAGGTCATCGAGGACCGGGGTCACGTTGGGTCCCTAGCAAATCGGCTGAAAAAATCGCATACGGCGAAGGAAAAAGCGAGTATTTTTTGTCTCAATCCCTGGATCGACCGATTCTGAGCTGCACAGGATTAATTTACTAATACTAATTCACCTATTATCTTCATTTGCCACTTACTGTCACATGCAAGTCACTTGGCAAGTCACATGTATCGAAAAAAATTCATACATAATCGGCGCACAAATGCGTCACTTTTTTGATACTCTTGGCTAGTCATTTCTTTTTAAATATGGTAGCTATGACGTAATTAAAGCTGAATTGTTACGGAGCTTTTTCATCAAATATCAACCAAACCTTTTTTATGCTTTTTTTCAAAATAAAAGAAACAAGTTCAGTGATATTTCCACAGTGAATGATTATTGTTTAAACAATTATATTCAACCTAAATTCAAACTTGGTGATTATTTGACGTAATCAGTGCAATACAATTCTAGCTGCCATATGAAACAAAACTGATGCAAAAAAGAAGGCCTTGGTTGCGGACCTACAACGTGATCGCGCGTGTACTAAGTTAGCAAATTCACAATTTATTTTTGGACTTCAAGTTCAATCCAGCCAGCGTCTGTGTATTTTGAGTTGTTAAAATTGGCAAAGCAATCATTGTTTATAAAAATTCTAAGATTAAGACATAGATAGACAAGGAGGGTCAAGGCGGTCAAGGTATGCATAATGGATTAGGAAAGAATCTGAATCATGATTAAAAACAAAATTTTAACAGAAGTTTAAAGGATTTTTAAAGATTTCCTTTGATTAATTGATTAGCTTAAAACCAGTAAAACGCCTGTTGGGTGAAGAATGAGCGAGCGAGATAGCCCTGCACGTGCGCAAGGGCGAGAGGGTACTTCCAACGGGCTTATGCAAAGCACCCTTCTAACCGGTCGCTATAATCTGTTCCATATCAACCTTGCAGTCGGAGTTTCTTCGGCAGATCGCTCCTCCGCTCAACAATTTGCGTCTTAAAATGTAAGAGCTGTATATACAGAAATCACGCACTGCATTCAGCAGGGCACTTCGGCTGCAAGCTTGAAACGGAACAGAGTATAGCGATGTGCCAAATTTGAACGCAATCGGCCCAGCCGTTCCTAAGATCTGGAAGCGGCATTCTGCACGTGCGCACGTGCAAGCAGGGTCCAAACTGACTTTTGCACTGCACCCTACTAACTGGTCCCCAACCGTGTACCAAATTTGAGTGCAATCGGCCCAGCGGTTCTCGAGATCTGGGAGCGCCCCCTGCACGTGCGCACGTGCTGTAGCACCCCAACCTTAACACATGCAGATGAATTATCTGATGGAGACCTAACTGTGTACCGAGTTTCAATTCAATCGGCCCAACCGTTGTGCCGTTATTGAGGTTGCAATTTTGGGGTTCTTAAAAAATGTCCAACTTTACCACGCGCCACGTGCGGTGGTTGGCAAGAACGCATGGTGGCCATCACACCACAGAACTTTTACGTCCAAGTGACATTCAGTAAAGAAGACCGCTTGTCAATCGGATGTCCCTTTCCTAAGATATTAGCTTTTGAAGAGCGTCCCCACGGCCGGCCGGCCAGCCGCTCATACTCAGGATTTTCCCTTAACAGTATGAACTCGCTCGCTCGCTCGCTCGTAATGATTTGCAAATTATAGATTTAGTATTTTTGCCAGGTGTGATGCCATGAAATCAAAATTTGCATCTAGACTAAGCCTGTATATATAAGTTATGAATGGCTTGTTCTGTATCTGCTTTCCTTTTTTGTGATAACATTCAAAGTGAATATTCTCAGCTTCAATTGTAAAAAAATGTTATTCTATAGAAGCAAACTTTTTCAGTTGTGGTATGTTGAATAAATGTTGTTTAACCATTATTTAATATTTTTATGCATTGGAACTTGATTTGTTACAGTTAAGGTGCTATCTACAGTTAATGCTGGATGGTGGATATTTGCTCAAGCTCAGTTTATCAATCAACTCTGCCTTTATTGCTCTCTTGTCCCAAAATATTTCGATTTGGGTGGGAAACGACATCCAAATAAAAATCATTTTACACTCTCATCTCTAATATCTAAGAGCAATTTTCCACTCCCAGCCTTACTCATAATAAGCATTTGCATTGGTCATTTTAATACATATTACATTTTACCTCATTATATAGAAATGTGTGCCATTGATCTCTTTTCCACTCTTTTTGGGCCTTACCTGATTGGGGAATTTTCCACTCTTATCCCCCTTTTGGGAGAGGAATTTTCCCTCTGACACCCAAGCCAAAACACAATTTTGGGACACTGCTGAGTTGTATCCAAATTGATTATTGATATTAGCTGAGGGCTGTTCACGGGCCCTGTGTGCGGTCGGACCGCACACAGCCTCCAAGCTCCGCCCACTGCGTCCTTACGTCAGCCTTCCGTCACCGCACACAGCGACCGCTGTGGCCGGTCGGGACTGGCCACAGCGGATCGTCCACCGCACGCAGCCGTGACGTCAGAGCCGCCTACCCATCCCCTACCCCCACGCCTGCTGGACGCACCGCACACACCGCACGCAGCAGTGTGCGGTGCCCGTGAACACCCCTCAGTATCATTGAATTCCTCACTACATCTGAGTCTCAACTCTCCTATGGCATCCTCACTCTTTCTTAAGCAAAAGATTGTTATATGGGAAGTGTGATATTACGTTGCTAGAAGTGAAGTAGGTAGTAGTAGGTACACAGGTTGAAGTAGGTACACAGGTTGAAGTAGGTACACACCAGTTTGAAAGGCTTTGGCTTGGCAGGAAAATGTTGCATGTCCAGCCAAGGTAGCCTGATCTGACAGTGTTCTAAAATTGGATATTGGTTGGGTGTGCCGATGAAGAAGAAAAAATCCTAGGATGAGAAAAAAGAAAGTAAATAACTGCAGTATTTTTGTAAAATGGTGTAATGCCAATTTTTATGCTAACTGATAAACCAGGATTTCATGTCATGATCTTGACAAGGTGTGGAACAAAAGGATGTGGGTGCATCAACTGTCGAGTGACAAGTGAACTGGCTTTTGGGAATACATGAAACTCTTTTCAGAGATGAAGTAAAGTCGGTCATTCATATTTTAGGGATGAAAATATTTTCCCCATTAGGTGTGATTTGACACCAAAAAGGCTGAAAAATGAAACACTGCCTGATCATCTTCAGTCACTTTGTGTTCACTTCAAATATTGATCAATCAGGCTCTGGCTGAAATAAATTGTCACCTACCCTCAATGATGTCTTCAGTATTTAGTTACTAGAAGTGTCTCTTGATTCATCAGGTAAAAATGACACTTTGAAGTTTTATTTGATGTGATCCCACAGTTCATAAGTGTGGTCATGGTACAGCTCTTCATATATTTTATGTTTTTATTAAGTCACCAGGTCTAAGAATTAACATGTTATTAGGTGACAGTAGTGTTGAATTTTTCTTTTTCAGTCCTACCCTTGCAGAATAAGAGTAGCCATATCATAGTAACCAGCCAGGATTTGCAATAGAAATGGTCTGAAACATCATAGACAAGCTCTGGCACATCTGCCAGAGTGAATAGCAATTTTTAATTACCAGCATTTGGCATGAATTCAAATAGGCTTGGCATGAAAAATAATTTCTTGAAGAAAAATGTTTTTATAAATATACTTTTTAAGGTTGCAGGCTTGAAACATTTACCTTATATACATCACACAATGGTATGATGTTCACCTTTTTTGTATATATGTTCTGATCAAAAGGTGCAGAGTGGCATGCATTGATCTGCCATAGATGTCAACAGATAGTGCAGTAGAAATGAGCTGAATGGCAAATACTACTGCAACACATTGTCATGACACCCGTTTCAGGATTGATTCCTGGAAATTCGCCTCCCAGTGTGCTATGGAAAATTGGTGCTGATAGTACAAATACCTGGCAACTATATTCATGGATCATCTATGATATCTAGGGATAATGATGTCCTCTTCTCTTTTTACTCTAAAGCTTTTTCATACCCACACTGTTTGCTAACTATCCTCCGACAAATATTCAAAGCAGAGTTTCACCTTTTGTTTTCCTTCCAGTCCGCTCAAGCCACTTGAGAGTTGAGACACCCCACGTGCGTTTGTGTGCGCGTCTGTGAGCCCCCACACGCGTGGCCCGTCTGTCTGCAGCTGTTCCGCTCTGCTGGTGTGACCAGCCGCTAGGCTAGCGTCTGTGGGTGCGCGTCCCTGGCGGCCGCGGCCGGACGACGTGCCGCAGCCGCCGGCCTCACAATGAGCTCCGTCAGTGAGCGACGGCTGCGGCCCATCTATGGTGAGTGTCCGACCCAACCCGACCTGTGCTGACCTGGTGTCACCCGAGCTGACCCGACTTGAACCTCTGACCGGCCTGGGCTGCCTCCATCTGTCCCAGCCTGGTTCGACCCTGGCCTGGCCCCACCCTGACCGCATATTGACGGTCCGTGAGCGACCTGCTGGTCGTATGATGATCGAACTGTGGCGCTCCAAATGTGTTGACTTTTGAGGTATGTTGTTGCCACCAACAGTCTCTAGTCCTTTAGTTTTAGGGTCACGAATGAAATGGGGTTTGTGTGTGCTGGCTTTCCACTCCCCATGAAGCGGTAAATCATCAATAATCACCAAACTGAATGCTGCGCTATGTATTGATTCAGTGAAACTCATTTCAACGATGCTTTGTGCACCCTACATTCAAATGCTTTCAGCTAGCCAATGAATGATGACAATGATGACATACGAGAGTGGCTGAAAATAAGTGGTATCATTTTATGTGTTGTATTGCTGCTGGCTGTTTGGTTGTATCTTTGTCTGGGCCAGTTACTGCACATTGGATTCTGTATCACATGTGGTGGCATGCAAAGTAGACATTTAGGGGTTTCGTTCATGGAAGCCCATGCCAGACGAACTGGTTTGCTACCAATCTTCGGGCCAAGGTAGGCCATGTATGGCTCCCTTTAAGCATCAAATCTAGACATTTCAGACCATATTTTCCTCTTGATCCGACGAACGTTGACTATTTTTTTCCTTGCGGCAAGCGATGATCAACGAAACCTATCCCAACCCGTGTTGACAGTCGATGCTCACCAAGTTTTCTGCCTTTCCAGACTCGTTGGACTGCGGGAACAGCAAAAAGGCGCTCCAGGAAGCGGACAGGCTCCTAAAGAAGCAACCGAACTTCGCCTGCGCCAAGGTAAAGCTGCTCTGCCGTCTAATCTACCAGTCCTTTTTCTGCATGCCAAGCGCCAACCATGCTGCTATTAATTGCACGCTGCTAGGGACATCATGATGTGATTTACATTTCTACTGACATCAAAGGAAAATGATTCGCAGCAGTAATCAGTAAATACGTTATTGTTCTGCAGCATTTAGTGTGTCTGGCAGGACCATCTTGTCGCCTTCCCTTTTCGGCTATGTCGTGAAATTCGAGGTTGCGTGCCATGGTCACACTAGTGTCGAGTATATTGTGTGCCTTTGTATAACTCAGCCCTCTCATAAATGCGCCGCTGCTTCTCTCCTCACCAGGTGCTGCGTGCGCTGGCGCTGCTGCGTCTGGAGCGGCACGATGAGAGCCGTAAGATCGTCGAGGCCGTGGTCGCCGAGCTGCCCACGGACGAGAACAGTCTTCAGGCGCTCACCATCTGCTACAAGGAGCTCCATGAACGTCAGTAGCTACAGGGCTGGTGCTTGCGTTAATGTGTGATGTGGACGCTGTCTGGAACTCGGATTCATATAGGATATTTTGTTCCCATGTTATAATTCGGATAGGGGTGGAATTATAATGTTGATGTTGCGTTCCCGATCGACTACATATGCTCCGAAATGTTATTTTTGTCGGTAGATTTGAGCTAATCCATTGATTGGTTACTGCCTTGTTGATTGTTGATTACTGGTTACCTACTTTGAGTTTATTCATCTATCGCCAACTACCCTGGCGAGACTATGTCCAGTACCCGACCGTTTGTAATCGTCTGATATCCTGACTGTCGTTTTACCCGTCCGTAGCTGAGAAGATCTGTGAGCTGTACGAGGCCGTCGTTAAGAAGGAGCCGACCAACGAGGAATTCCTCTCACACCTCTTCATGGCCTACGTGCGGGTGCTCAACTACAAGAAGCAGCAGCAGACTGCCATGGCACTCTACAAGGCCTACCCCAAGAACCCCTATTACTTCTGGGCAGTCATGTCTGTCCTAATGCAGGCGAGTGTCGGGTTTGGGGATTGACGGATTGACGGATTCGCGACTCGTTCAGCTGCCTTCAGTAAACTTGCAGTTTTAATGTGTGCTATGCTTAGTTAATAGTTACCTAGCACTTTATAAACATCGTGGCGTAATGTTGGTTCCACCTTTGTCAGTTGTTATGCTGGTGCTTGGTGCGTGGTAGATTTTACAGTGGGTGTAGAAGTGTAGGTTCGAACGCCTTGCAATGAGCGCATATTACATCTGTACGGCATGTGGTTTACCCAGATAGGTACCGTTTAGCATGAACTGGTTCGTGACATGGGATGGACCAACTGGCCCAAACTGACCCTGATATAATGCACGTCTTGTCTGCCACAGGGGATGGATGCCGACGAGACTTCGCTAATGTCACGCTCTGTGGCACTTCAGCTGGCCGAGCGGCTGCTGCTCAAAATGGTATCCCAGAACAAACTGGAGGTCGAGGCCGAGGTACAGCTCTACCTCATTGTCCTCGAGAAACAGGTGCGTAAATACAGTTGAGGGAGTTTGCAATCTTCCGGTTTGTGGGGGCCGCCACTACAATTACTGAGATGTGCTGTTGAGATGAGATGTTGGCATTGCTACGGGTTGAATTGAAACGTTACCTTTTGGTTCTCTTGCTGCCTTTCTACCTGCCTTTAGCCAAGGCAACACGAATACAATAACAGCTTGTCATGTTGATGGGCGTGTGGGTCGTTCGTGTGATTGCTTGTAACAGAAGCCGCGCGGAGCGCTGTGATTTCTTGCTAACCATGTTGTGCCGACCTCAGGAAAACTACGAGGGAGCTCTGAATCTGTTGAACGGCAAGCTGGCCAACCTGCTGCGCGCACCCAACCTCATCAAGGAGAAGCGTGCGATGTACCTGCAGAAACTCGGTCGGTGGAAGGAGTTGACACTCTTCACTCAGGAGCTCATCAGACAAGAGTGAGTACTGAGTTAAGAGTGGGTCATACATCAGGCTGTCGACGCTGGCTTCTAAACCGCTGACGAATATGGCGGGGTAGTGACAGCCGACAGGTTCCTCCAGCTCACGGATGGGTTACGATAGCGGCTTTAGTACCCGTCAGAAATTGTCAGCTAATAAGCTAAGCTGTCGGGCATGTTTGAAAGACGCACGATTAAGACAGTTCCTCATTTTGGTGTGTGATGAATGGTGGTATTGACGTCAATAACTTAATCGCATTGATTCATTATTTCAAAGCATAGCTATTAAATGGTAACATACCTGAATAAGCTTGAATGATTCACCGAAGTCAAATGTTTCTATGTCGCTCGATGCTGTGCTGATATGTTGCCATCTCGGTCTCCGTCAGCCCGTCACAGTGGAGCTACTACGAGACACACCTGGAGGCCATGTTCGCCGAGATCGGGTGTCCAGCCCCGGTGGACAACGGTGACGGTGCCATCCCTGTGTCCAACGAGAACCACACATCTACCAACAACGAACCGGTCAACTCCAACCACACCGACAAACCAGACGAACCACCGGCGGACGGTCAGGTCGAGAACTCTGAACAGAAGGCTGCTGAGGGTCTCACGGCGCCCGCGGAGGGTGGTGCGGACGGCGCGGATGCTGTGGGACCGGCGGCCACGGCACGGTTCCTGCTCCAGCTGAGGGTGGCTGTGGATGGCCGCGAGCGTGCGCCGCTTCTGGCGCAGCTGCGGTTGGCCCTGGCGCTGCGGCAGAGACGACTGCCGCAGCCGCTGCCTATTGGTGAGTTAGCTGATTGTATGAGGTGACGTCGGCTAGGGGTGCTTGCTGAGAAGTAATTGTGTAGGTACATCGACCAACTGTAGTGATTGTGATTTGATTGGGTTGCAGCCGCCAAGCAACGTGGCCAGTAGCCACATTGCATAGGACAAGGGCGGACTTCATTTCTTTGTCACAAGTCACAGAAATTTATGTAGTCTTCTAGGTCATGGATCACTGACTTTGATTTCTGATCTCTGATTGTATCCTTATAGGCCGGCACTTTTTGTAGTTTGCATTATGAGACGATACTAAATACTAGCCGTCATGACCGTATTAACATATTTCGCTGTTGTGGCTGTTACTTTCAACATTTATCGTCGCTCTGTTTCAGACGACCTGGAGGAGGTGGTTCGGTTCATCCGCTGCTACGGTGACCGGCCGTGCTGTTTCTCGGACGTGGAGCCGGTGCTAGCCCTCGTCAGCGGGGACCAGGTGTCCACCCTGCTCGAGCTCAGTCACGATACCGTGGAGCTCAACGACCGGGGCGTGCCGTTCTCGGTGAGTGGATGCGATGCCGGCTGTTCGGGGAGCGGAGGTGCATAGCGCTCATCGGGGGGGGGGGGGGGGACAATGATTAGGAGTCCATCGACCGTAGATTTATGCTCATTTCAATGCGTATCTTTTATTGATGAGTAAAGTCCTGACGACAACACTTATCGAAAAAAACAATATCGATGAAAAATCGAAATAATCCAAATGCATCGAATGATAAGGTGGCTGCATGGTTTTCACTTGCACTGCATGTACATACTTTTTACGGCTTGTATGCCTATTTTAGTAACTTTGGGGTACTGAGTTTTGGTACCGAGCCATCTCTCGTCATCTGCATTCGCCTGCGTTTGTGTCCTACAATGTCTACCGTATGCCGGATCACCAATTCGTTCCCACGTGTTCTCCGGCAGCCGGCGGCCATGCAGCGTCACCTGACGTGGCTGCAGCTGTGCCAGCACTACAGTGACAGCGGCCGGCTCGGTCAGACCCGGCTGGAGAGGGCCGCTGAGCTGCGGCGCTTCCACCTGGCCACGGCGCACTTCAGCGAGGGGCTGCTCGACACTGAACTAAGGTGGGTGGGCTGGGCGGAGACGGGACGGCGGCTGGGGAGGAGGACTGAGAGGAAGTGTCTCTGGATAGGCTGCGTCTCGGCTCTGGTGTGGTAAATAAAACTGTGTTTGCACTTTGTATTGCGAAGCGTAAGTAAAATGTGAAAAGATGATTTTAATGACTAGAATCCGAAAGGTTTGAGCAGGATTTGTCGATAAGTGCTAAGGCCAACTCACAGCCGTAGCTTGGGTATCATAGAGTAATTTTTTCTGGTAACTACGTGTCTGCTCTGCTAGATCTAGTATGACCTGGTCTGTTAATATACACTCCTGCGCTGCCGTGCTATGGTCGATCTTACCTTGTCACCGTGTATCCCCAGGCCGAATGACCTCTACCTGACGCTGGCTGTGTATTATAGCGTGTAGCCGACTGCTTCTTGTTGGTTCCTACTGTTAACGCCAGACGCCTTGAGACCCTAATTTTTCGCGATTATTTTTAAATGCGTGGAATAATTTCCACCATATTTAGGAAATAGCGGTTTCAAGACCTGCCGAAACTTTTTCTTCAAATACATTTTGTTGTCACTTAAATATTTGTGGCACTTGTCATTGACTCGTAATGTTAACTGTTTTTCCATCCTGGATAGAGGCTTTCATACGTCATATGACATTAGGCTCCGCCCACGACTGCAGCATTGACCCGTGCCAATCAGCGACCTCTGTACAAACGACACCCCTGCCATCTGTAAAGGACTATGAATTTCGCTGACGTTCCACGTGCTATGAATCAATTGCAGCAGACGGTCAAGTAAATGTTAGGCTCTTGTTGACTCTTGTAGGTATATGGGACCAAGAGGACCATCAATCCTCAATCTTCTACTCACACATGCTTCGAACAAACGTTAAGGATTCCTAACAAATACGATTTTCGATGTAGGATATCTGTTTGGTGAAATACGAGCGAGCCTTATGATGTGAAGCGAAGGTAATTAGCTAATTATTGCGCTGGTCGATGGGTGCATAGCGATGTGCAAATCAGGAGCTACTTGATGACATCCGACATCCCATTAGCGCATTATCTGCAACGCCATAGGCTTTAAATACGGGTGAATATTTCCTAACCTTATGTCAGTTATATGCCATCTGCCCGTCATTTGCAGCTTATAAAAATAAAACAAATATCAGCGAACATATCAGCATTGTACAAGCAATGCGCATTGAGCATTTATGGCTCCTCAGTCATCATGTCGCTCTTTGGGCACTGTCAGACAAGACGTTACGCACAACTCCGCCGGCTTTCGGCACCGATCGACCGTCCCCGCTCCCCGCCACAGCGCGAGTGACCTCGCGCCGGCCCGAAACCGCCGCAGGCCAAGACCAAAGAGGCGGGGCTTAGCTGTGACGTCATAACGTATCACAGACTAACTGGTGATAGCCTCTACACGCCGGGTGAAAATCTTGCTCGAAATTTAACATTACGAGTCAATGAGAAGTGCCTGAAATATTGAAATGGCGACAAAATATCTAAATTGTAAAAGTTTCGGCAGGTCTTGAAACGGCTATGTCCTGAGCTTGGTTGAAATTCTTCCATGCATTTAAAAATAATCGCGAAAAATTAGGGTCTCAAGAGGTCTGGCGTTAACAGTAGGCCTAACGACCACTACCTGACACTGCATTATTGTGTATCCCCAGGTCAAACGACCACTACCCTGACACTATCATTGCGCATCCCCAGGCCAAACGACCACTACCTGACATTATACCGTTTTCCGTCTCCAGGCCGAACGACCACTACCTGACGCTGGCCGTGTACTGCCTGTACGACGAGTGGCGGGCCACGCGGCAGACGAACCACCTCCTGGACGCGCTGGCGCTGCTGCAGTGCGGCATGGACAGCTCGCCGTCCAACTTCTACTTCAAGCTGGCGGCCATCCACATCTACCACCTGCTCGGTACGTCAGTGACGTCATTGACGCGGTGTGGCGGTGTTGACTGAGTACGTCAGAGGCGCGGTGATGGAAGGAGTACGTCAGTGGTACGGTGATGGACGGAGTGGCGCGGAGCTGGATTTGAAGGAACGCGGTGAGCTGCGTGTGACCGTGACTGTTTCAGTTCAATGGGTGGAGTGGCGCAGCCGATGCACACTAAAGAATGCACAAACAGGAAGTAGCGTATCACTGTTGAATGTTGAATGCCAATGCCCAATTCCATGGGTTTAATGCACGTTGCGTCTCAAAAGTAATATAATCATTTTCATTAAGTTAACTGGAAATCATTGGCATGAAAACAGATTTCACTCAAAATCAGTCGTTTGGGCAGCTTATCCTTCGTTGTCATTCTTATTTTCTGCACTTCCTCATAGCTAATTGCTGGCCTCCTACCTCGACTTGTCCTTAACGGTTGTGGCTGCTCGGGAGATGCTATGCAGGTTGCCATGTCTTGCTCAGAGTCGAGAGATGATTAACATCTGTCGCGTCGGTCGTTTCCCAGGCGCCGCCGGAGCCGCCTACACGGTGTACAACACGCTGGACCTGAAGTCGATCCAGCTGGACACACTCAGTTACGTCAGCAGTCGACACGTGGCCGCACAGGGACAGCTGGCCGCCGCCCAGCTCGTCTTCAACACCGTCCTCAAGTTCTTCAACAACGTCAAGGATGTTAGTTTGTGTGACGGTGCTGGCCGGGGCATTGTTGGGGAGATGGAAGGGGGATTGGGAATCTCGGGACACTTGATGCGTTTCTGAGATATATTCTCTCAACATTCTTATGAGTTTTCATAAACTTCACTTTTCCTTCCGGATAATGTCACCATTACGAATCTGAAAGCTCGACATAACCTCAGTTCGTTTGGTTGTAAAGCAAGCACTTACCTTACCACCTAGCCGATTACTTCAGCCATCCTATGCTGTCACACGTGTTTAAGTGTGGCAATAACAACGTAGTGCTTGTGCCGACTGACCGACGTTTACACCCCGTGTGTGTGTGACTGACTCTCGTTTCCTCCGCGCTCGTTCCAGACCACCGACTGTCTGATAGCGGCCTACAAGGTGGGCTCGTTCCAGCAGATCCCCGAGTTTATCGAGCTCAAACGGCGGCTGGCGCACTCGGCCAACTACCTGCTGACGCTCACTGACTGTATTCTGCTCGACCTGACCTCCGTGGCATCTCAGCACGCGCAGACGCTGGAGGTAGGTAACGGAGGGCAGAACTGGCCATCGCAGCTGAGTACCGGAGCTTATCGTGGTTTGGTCAATAGCCGTCTTTCGTGTGCCGAAACGTTTGGATGTTTCTACATGTTTCTACATGCGCTACAAAAGTGCTAACGTATGAGCTTCCGATGTCGCAATTGCTCGCCTTTTCTTGGATAGATTATTTTTTTTTTATAGAATATTCTCTCACGCATCCTTTATTTATTCGATGTAATAAGAGTACCAGGTAAGAGAATAAGAGTACCAGGTAAGAGAATAAGAGTACCAGGTAAGAGTACCAGGTAAGAGTACCAGGTAAGTTGCCGCTATTGAAAACTGGACGTTGTTTGGATGGTTTATACTTGTCGTCGCCTGCTGCTGACTGTGTTCTCTGCACCGGTCAGCTGCTGCGGTACAGCTCGCTGTGCGCGGCCGCCCTCAGCCCCGTCCAGTGGGACCAGCTGCGCGACAACCGAGACGTGGCCGTGCTGCCGGCCTTCTCTGACACCGAGCGGCGGCAGCGGGACGCGGCCACCGCGCTCAGCTGGAGCCAGGACCTGCACCTGCTGCGGGCGCGCCAGCTCACGCTGCGCGCGCTGGTGACCGTGCTGCGCCTGGCGCCGCCGCAGAACGGTGACATGGAACAGGTGCGCCAGCTGGCCGCCCAGCTGGCCGAGGCGGCGCGGCCGGCCGACCCGGCGCTGCTCGAGGACGGCACGCTGCAGCTGAGCGGACCGCTGCCGTCCCGCCTGCCGCGGCTGCTGCGCCGGCCGCACCTGCCGCTGCTCAGCAGACTCCTGGAGACGGCCGCCGACCTGGTGGCCGGTCAGACGCCCACCCAGGCCGTCAACGAGCTGCTGACGCTGTGTGAGCGGCTGGCAGAGCGGCCGCCGGCCGACGCCGGACCGGCTGAGCTGTTCGAGGAGGCGGCGCTGCTGACGGAGACGGTGGGCGTGGCGGCGGCCGTGTGGGGCGCGCTCCACTCGTGGACGGCGCCCACCCGACCCACCGGAAAACGAGGCAAAAAGAAGAAAGGAGCCGCGCCGGCCGTGGTGAGTAGGGAGCGGGGCGAGATTTTTTCCGGTAGACTAGCGACGGGTCGCTCAACTTTGTGAGAAGTATGTTTAGCTCTAACAGGTTTGCCAGTTGCAATGTGTTGCTGAACTGTTCCAGTGTTTGAGGCCTGAAACGGTATTGGGTAAGCACAAATGTTGACTACTCGGTTCTCATGTGAATGTTGGCTCGACGTGGTATGAGTGATTTTCGTAACTTTTCATTTTATTGGTTCGTACCGTCAATCTGAGCTCCCAACATGTGCCCTTGTAATCAGATTGCCGTTGTTCGCCCCTTGTTCTTCCCTCTTAGGCCTGCTGATAGCCTAACCGTCCTGTCCGCGTTTCAGACCGAGTCTGAGTGCCTCCATAACCGGGTGGTGAACGCCCTGGTGGCGCTGGCCCAGTCCACCAGCCGCCTGGTCGAGGAGACGGGAGCCTCTCTGACGGAACAGAGCGCCGCCCAGCAACTGGGACACCTCTCCCTGGGCGCGACGGCACAGGAGGGCACTCTGCGGGACGCCGCCGACGCCGTGCGCCGTCAGCTGGAGAACAGTTACCGCTCCTCGCAGCGCGAGCTCGCCAAGGTGCTACAGTATAAGGTGGAGTACCTGACCGCCTGTCTGTTGTGATACAGAGACGTCCGCCCCCGCCCCCGCCCCGGGCCGGTCGGACGGGCGCACCGCTCTCCGGCCGGCCGCAAAGTACTGTGTGCGTTTTCAGCGTAATAACTTTTCTAGGCGTTGCGTGCTGCTAACGGCCGGTGACAATACGTGCGGTGTCGCGCTGGTGAGTTGTCTCACCCAGTGGATACCGCGGCGCGCCGGCGGACCCACGGCCGCATACCGCGGCTCGTGCCGTCCGGTGACACGCTATTATCAGGAATACTGAATACATACCGCTCCTACGGAGACCGGGCCGTGTTCGTCGCGCGGTGATGACCAGTGGGTCGTAGCATGCTTGGGTCCGGTGCAGTGCAGTGTCAGGTAGAAGCGATTGAATACACGTGAAACTTGCGGGAGTGATGGACAAATTAGTAGCTGCCGTTGGGATCGCGTAGACGCGAACTGGGCAGTGGGTAGCTCTCTCTTAGTGCGGGGAGTGCTCGTTATTGAGTCAGGAATACACGTTTTGACTCATTTGAATTTATGCTCGGTATTTACATTTAGTGATTGGGTACCTACTGACTTGGAATATAGGTAATTAAATGGCCTTAGCGTGCAACGCAAACGCACACTGTTTTATAGCTTCCCAAAGATTTTATCGGTACAACAAATGCAGATGCAAAACCGCTACATTTTGCCGCCCGGTGAAGAGAAACCGCAGTCTACAAATTAGCTAGAAACTACGTCAGAAAAGCTGGGTCAAAAGGCTTCTGCGGCCGAAGAACATTGGACTAACGAACATTGTACAGGAGACGTTGGGTATGGTATGGGAAGGTAGAGACGCCGAACAGCCTTCTGTGCATTTATTGATCTGTTAAAAAACATAGTAGTCACAACATACACTGAAATACTCGCCAGATGCAACAAAATACTTTTGTTACAATAAGTTACTCTTAAAATAGCTGGGCTGCAAAACGACACACTACACAAGGCCGGGTTATTTCACACTGCGCGAATACCACAGAGCACACGCCACTTCTGCCATAGCATATATCATGAATATATCTAAAAACGGGACGCACCGGCGGCGTCCACTAGGCACTGCGCGCTGGCGCGGCGCTGTTAGCGCTGTCTGACCGCCACCAGATGATTGGGATAGGACGGCGCTGGGCTGGCCGCGCCGACCGGGTTAGTGACTAGCTCTAGACGGCCGCCAGTGTCCGTAGCGCCGCCGCGGGCCGCACCTCCGGGCGTATCACAGCGAGCAGTGACGGCGCGGCGCGGGCGGCTCTCTCACTCACTCAATCTCACACACACGCGAGTCGCGAGCGAAAGGCACAGTCTGTCACAGGCAGGGCTCAGGCGCTGGGTGTCACCGGGCCGTCCTTGAGACGCCGGTAGATGGCCTGCACGTAGGTGAAGACGCACTTCCAGTCCGGTTTGCGCATGGCCACCATGTCGTCAGTGTCGAGTAGTGGGTAGATGCCGGCCCTCTCACTGTGAACGGAGACACAGCGTCAGTGGCAGTTAGGGGGTGTCGGGATTAGCCTCTTCCTTAGGACAGAAAAAAAAACTAAACTTTAAGAGAAATGCCTCGGTGATAGCCTCGAAAATGTTAGCTCGCCGCACGGCCATTCATTGCAATGATTCGGTACTGGCATGTAACTATCCAAAGAATGGTTCTAATTTCTGAATATCCGTATTCCGTTCTATGAACCCCGTGCCAAGACAGCCCGTGCTACGCCCGCTACACTTACTCAGCAGTTTTGAAGGCCAGGTCGAAGTTGTATCGTCGGTTTTTTGGGTTGAGTTTTTCAAAGTCGAAGGCGTCAGGGTAGAAGTGGTGAATGAGCGCGCAGAAGGCCATGCCGTCGTTCCAGCTGGTCGAGAAGTTGTCGATCTTTACATTCTGTGGGTGGAGTGGTACATGCGTCAGTACCTTACGCTGTTTTGCGGGAGGCAGGAGTCAGACACCACACAACGAGGCGCACACATTATGCTCTGGTTAGTTACGGTCTCTTTTGTGGGCTATTTATACATGGGAGATTATAGTGTTTGCTGTAAAATTCACACCACCACAGAGCCAGACACCGGAGAGTTAGTGAAACATAGCTGACTAAGTTCTGGTTACCAATATAGACAACATTGCAGAAACACAACTGCAGGCTGAAAGCTTGCCATTTATACACGGAGCAAAAGAAGAAATGTTAGCAACACGCCAGAGAAGTTCATGCACAGTTGTAACTGTATGTACAAATGTATTGCATGTATGTACTAAGGTGTCTGCTTTGACCTACCATTCATCTGTGCAACTGATCGACATTACTTAATGGAACGCATCGACCAACGTCGATATCGAGTTCTCTCAACCCAGCCGAAATGCATTTGAAATTTCGGACATTTTTATCCATTTCATTTTGAAAAGAACAAACTACTAAAGATTTCCGAAACTGGAGCCTATCATTGAATTCGATACACTTTCAAACACCACCCATAATTTTTTGTTTGTTTTGCTGGGTTAGGCCCTTTCGGTGTGACGAGACCATTTCAGAGCCTGAAGGATGATAGGAATTAGGGGGAGACATTGGGAGACCCAGAACTGCGCCTTGAGGGACATGGTCACAGCACACACACGGGGCCTCAGAGCCTCCTCTGGGCTCGATCGGCAGGCAGCTCTCTCGCACTGTTAGTTACCTGGTAGTCGCGGGTACGACACTGCGCCCAGTAAAGCGTCATCTCCTTGGCACCCTGCGCCTTGGCCGCCAGACCAGCGTCCAACTTAAAGCCGCCGTCACTGCAACAAGCCGCGCCGTCACCGCGCAGCCTGCCATCTATCGGCCGCTCGACAAGCTATAGCTCAAGCAAGCACCACCGCGCGGAGGGCGCCACAGTTTGCATAGAGAAAGGAGGCCGAGAGGAAAGAATACGGATTACGGACAACAGATCAGAGTAAATGAGATGAAATGTGCACATTTAGACCATAAAGCTGACAATTTAGCTGACAGGAGGAAAGACATAAGATCGAAAAGTACAGCAATGACATCGAGAGTACACGGACGCGAAAGCTGTAAACGGTCAGGGAGTGTAGGTGTGCGGCAAAAGCAGTGTAGTTCCATCACTCCCTCCTATGTAGCACTATAGTTACTATTCTAACTCTCCCAAGAATGTACAACAATCGCTCTCCTGCATGATTGGGGCATAGCGTTCCCTAGATGAGTTACAAAGGTCGTATGGTTACAAGTCACGGGACACGGAACCGTGCATTGACAATGACATTAGACATCCCCCTCCGCTAGTTAGTTTCAGCAATTCCCATCGTGAGTAGAGTATTTATTTATAAGTATTATAGGAGACTCGTTAAATTATTACATATGTGGAGCTAATGCTAGTCAATAAAAACCGAACGTTTAATGAATGACAAACAACCAGCGCTTAGCAATATCAACAAATCTAACAAATTTACAAATTTATTTCGCGCAGGCGGTGACTAAAACGCACCTGATTAAAAAACCCTAGTCATATAATGATACAACCATTTTAACATTTAATCTCATTGTGTCGTCCGCACCTATCTTCACAGTCATTTCACAAATCACTTCGCATTTTAGCCCATCCCAGCCCTCGCTCTAAGCGTGCCCTGCCACGAGGTGGCGAAAATTACCTGGATGCGGAGTCGGTCTTTGGGATCGGCTTCGGATTGGCAGAGTCGAGCTGCTTGAACTTGTCGAACGCGGAGACGGGCGCCTTGCCTGTGGACAGGTGCACGGCTTGGTCAGAGCTGGACAACCGACTGCAATTTGCACACCGATTAGTGCCTGCGATAAGCAAGTAGCTAGAATCCACACAAACGTCCTAAAAAAGATCAGTTCGCTAACTCAAAATGCTGCTCGTATCTATGTAGTAAAGCTGAATTGACCCAGTGAATGCGCTACCAAGGAAGAATAACGGACGGTCACAACCAGGGACCGTCTCAATTATGTCGTCTCCCTTCGTTCAAATCTAACGCCGTTTGATCGTGATGTAGTCGACTCAATAATGCTCTATCATTCGAGCCACTCAGCCCTCCCTGGAGGTACCCTCACTCAGCGGAGAGAATGACTCACCCTTGGAGAGCTGGGAGCTCCGGGAGCTCGTCACCGACTGCGCTGTGCTCGTCTTCGTCACCACTGCGGACACACAGACGACTCTCATAAGATTCAGTCGCACGTATACATGGCGGTGCGAATGTGGTGATCATTAACGATCGAGCGAGCGAGTTTATCTGCGAGCTTATCTGTGAGCGATTTTATCAAATACTCCAGTTATGAGCTTAAGAACAACACTTACAAAAACTTCCATGGATCTACTCAGCATGATTGTTGATCCGTACCTGAAGAAGATGTGGACGACATTTTCGCTTCAGCTGAGGAGTCGTTTCCTGAAATACGTGAGGTTCATTAGGATACGCATGATGTAACGTTTGCAATTCACATGACCACATATTGCGGAAGATGTCCCTTGGGGCTTGGACTTTCAAAAGTTTGGAAGTACCGAAAAAGGCACATAAAGGCGTAGCTTTAATGATGATACGCTGTTTTTCAATATTAATCAACAAAAAAAAAACTGACCAAGAGCTTCATCATATTGAACTTCCGACGGCTTATCTTACAAACAACGGTAATTAGCTCAGACCCACTCTTCCATCAGCGGTACATTTTGACTAAAATTGCTGCCGCCTGATTAGCTGGATCCGTGAGCCAGGCAACCCCTAGTGGCTCACAAAATATAATTTTCATGTAAATACACTGTGATGTTGCGCCCAGTCGTCTATTACGGGAGCGAGGCTCACGGGTCCCGCGGTCGGGCGGCGGCCGTAGTCGCACTCACCCGGAGTGACCATACTGAGATAGGCCTCAGAATGTTCGGCCACATAGTGCGACGTGGTAGTCAAGACGCCCGACACTGCAGCAAGCAGAGGTTAGAGAGCGGCAGATAGAGCGGGTAGAGAGTGGTAGGCAGAGCAACAGAGAGCGGTAGATAAAGTGGCAGAGGGCGGCAGACAGAGCAATTGAGAGCAGCAGAGCGGTAGAAAAGAGACAGGCAGTAAGAACAGCAGACGCAGTTAAAGAGACCAGCATAGAGTGAGATGGAAAATCAGGGAGACCGTGAAGCAGTGGCAGATTAAGGATTAAGGATCGCACAGGCGGATTAAGGTAACTGGAAGGAACCGAAGCGACATGTAACGAATCAGTAATAAAGTGCTGCTGTGCAGAAAAAGATCTCTAAGCTCTTAGACCAGCACCGAGATAAAGCATGTGTTATGAAACGAGAAACAATGAATAAGTAAGCAAAGTTACAGAGGAATAAAGGAGGAAAATGAAGCAGCGAGCGGCACCCGTCTGAAAAATTGCGAGCCGTCACCTCCACCGTCAGGGTCTTACCGTCAGAGTCGAAGTTGTCGGCCAGCCAGTCGTTGATCATCTTGGCTTCTAAAAATGAAAGGATAATACATGCGTTAGTTCACACCAAAATCAAAGGACTGCAAAGTTGCAAAGGTAAGTTAAAACACACAGACAAATCACGGCAAACCATTCATATTAGTTGTTACACAACAAAACGCACTCCAAAAAAATATGCAGTGAGTAAAAGGTCAAACAGCAAAAGCGGGAGAGAAAGAGTCAAATCACAAAAAATACGGCAATTAATGTATGCAAGTTAAATAAAACAAAAATGAGACATAAGATTAGCTTATTACGTTGCACGCAGTCAATTTGCGAATGAAACGATATAGATTTGAGAATGCCCTTAGCCTCGATGACAATGCTGTCGAGGCAGTCGACCGGAGCTTCTGAAGATAGAAGACAGAAGACAAACGGGCAACCAATTCGTCTCCAATCGAGTTGAATTGCCGCTAATGTCGCCCGTCTTGTGTGCTCGGCTGCAGAGCCGATGAGCTCATGGGCGTTCGATTGGATTGACTTCTCCCCATGACACTGACTGCTGACTACGGATCTCAAACGGTGACTAACTGCTCGACAAACTTGACTAACTGAGGTCTGACAGATGCGACTCAGAGATGCTCTAACTACGAGGACGCATGGCGTCAACTTTGGCCACCAGCTCAGTCGCGATAGCTAGTTTGCCGACTCTGCTGACTCGTGACTCTAGTCACAAGACTCGACTCTGGAATGACGGCTGCAAACTGCGGCGCGCAGCATGCAGGCGGGCAGGCTGACGGAAGCTGAGCTACAGGCCGGCACACGCCGATGCAGGCGAGTTGACCGGTCGCAGGGTACCACACGCGGGTCGCAGGCAGGCGCAGGCAGCTGGAGGCACTCGATGCCGTCCGAGGGACTGGCCGCCTTACCGGTGCGCTGCTGGGTCACCATATCTGAGCTGCAGCTCCGGAACATGCCGTGACCTCCGACGGCCGGCTGCGGCCTCCTGGCCAGCTGCGGCGAGCACGGCAGGCTGCCGGCCGGCAGGCGGGACGCCACCCGCGTCGGCTCGCCGTCCGCCGAGAACCGGGTCTTGGGCAGAGGCGGCGGCTGGTACGAGCGGCGGTCGGCCACCGGCCGCGGTGTGGGCTCTCCGGCGGCCGAGAAGCGCGTCTTGGGTAGCGGTGGCGGCTGGTAGCTCCTCGGGTCAGCCGGCGCGGCAGAGGTGGTGGGTGAGGAGGCGACGCGACTGGCCTGGGTTTTCTGGACGGCCGAGTTGGCGCTCTGCACCAGTCTCTGAAGAGCACCGCCGGGTAATGACCGGGTCAGTTGGGCGGGGCGCGGCGCCGGCGGCGGCTCTGACGGCTCAGAAGTGACTGTCGCCGCCCGCCGTACCGGCCCCGGACTGCTCCACGCCGGCCGCTCCACCGGAGTCTCCGCAGACGACAGAGCCATCTGGGCGGACGGCAGGGCGGCGGACAGTGCCTGGCGCAGACTGGACTCGGTGGCGGGGGCGGCGGACGCAGGAGGCAGCGGCGGCGCCGTGCGCTGCTCTGTCTGCTGAACGGACTGCTGCTGAGACACATACTGCTGTGACTGCTGTGTGTGCTGTACCTGTTGCGTGTGTTGTGACTGCTGTGTTTGTTGCTGATTGTGCTGTGATTGTTGTGTTTGTTGTACCTGTTGTGGCGGTAGTTGAGGACCCTGCTGTGGCGCCGGCACCCAGCGGTTCTTCCGCTGCTGTTCAGTATACCCCGTCTGTTGTGAGGTGAATGCCCCCTGCTGTGTGGTGAATGTCCTCTGCTGTGTGGTGGATGCCTGTATCTGTGTCGTGGATGTCTGCCGCTGCTGCCACCAGGCCGTCCCCTGGCGCTCGTCAGCCCCGCGGGCCGGGTCTGGAGGCAGCGACGCCTGCCTCCTTTGCCAGGGCGGCCGCTCGCGCTGGGCGGAGTCAGCCGCCGCCGGGCCGCCGCTCACACTGTCTGCCTTCTCCAGCCGCGGGCCGCGCGCCCAGGGCGGCCGCCCGGCGCCGGGCCGGTCCGCCGACGAGCCTGTCCGAGCCCAGGGCAGTCGGCCGCAGCCGCCGACCACCGGCGCTCCTCCCGACGGCGGACTGACCTCGAGCGACATCTGTCGAGAGGGAGGAGGGGTCACCGTGGTGGGCCGCTCGGACGTCTCGTACGGCGACCAGTCGGCGCAGGCGGGCGGGTGGGGAGGACACTCTGAGGAGGGCATGCTGCCGCAAAAGAACCGCGCGCGCCGCTGGCCGGCGTCCAGCAGAGTCGGGTTCCGAGTCAGACCGGCCGCCGGCTCCGGTTCCGGCTCCGGCTCCAGCTTCGGCTCCGGGGAGGGAGCGGTGACCTCCGGTGGCTCCGGGGAGACGGCCGGCGGAGCGGTCTGCTCGCTGTCCTGCCGGGCGGCCGCCAGCTGGTGGCTGAATAGCCTACTACCGATCACCTGCTCCTTGGAGACTATCCTAGAGTCCTCCAAGTACTCCTTCGTCATCTGCTTCGTCAGGAACGAAGCAAGCGAGGAGCGAGATCCGACGGGACGCGGCCCGGCCGGCGGTGCAGAGGGCGCTCCCACTGGAGCCTCAGAGGTCGCAGCTTCCGGCGCCGGCCGCGGGGCGTCGCCACTGTCGGCGCGGCAGACCCGGGACGCGTCTCTGGAGGCGAACTGACGGTTGGCCTCATGGACGGTGGCGCTCTGAGGCTGCGGAAAGTCCGGCGAGCTGCCGTCGTCGACTGAAGCCTGACGGCGCAGGGCGCCCAGCCCGGGTCTCTGCGAGGTAGGCAGTGGCGGAGCTGGTGCTGCTACCTCCGTCTGCGCCGGGGGATCCTCCGAGCTATCCTGCTGATCAATCTCCTGTTCGGCGTGATAGTAGGCCAGCGCGGCGCGCACGGCTGCCGCGTGCTCCTCTGTCGTCCCGATAGTGTGGGGTCGGTCGGCGCGACGCACGTACCGCAGCGGCCTCCTCCATCCGGCCAGTACTGACCGAGCTGACACTGGCGGCGCCTTGGGCACAAACGGCGTCGGCTGGGACTCCGGCGGCTGCTGCTGCTGGGGCGGCGGTGGCGCTGGTACAGAGGGAGGGGGACCTATCGCTTGCATCGGGGGCGGAGGGGCAATCGCTTGAAGAGCGGGAGGTGGACATATCGCCTGTAGTAAACGTGGGGGACCTATGGCTTGAATGGGTGGTGGCGCGCCAATGGCTTGCATGGCAGGAGGAGCACGAATCAATTCAAATCGCTGCGTCGGTGGCGGTGGGGCGGCTTGCACTGGCTGGAATGACGCCTCAGCTGGCGGTTTGAAGGCGCTGGTAGCACTCGGCTGCCAGGGTTTCTGGAGAGTTGGCGGCGGCACGGGCCGGACCGTCGGTCGGAAGGCCTCTGAACTGGTGGCGCTGCGTTGTCGGTACTCATCAGACATCTCTCTGGTAAACGGCCGAGACCGGGCTGAGTACAAAGCTCCCGATGGGGAACCGGCGGACAGTCGCCGGCGCCACGGGGTCGGGTCGGTCGGCGGCGGCGGCGGGGGCCACTCCCCAGTGTTAGCCGCCTCCTGGGCCTTCAGAGCCTCGGCGGCATCCAGCGAGCGCCGGATCTCTGAGAACTCCTCCCGTGTGATGCCGACTGTGTGCGGTCGCCGCTGTCGGCGCAGGATTCCGCGTCCGGCCGGCGGCAGCCGCTGCTGGAGTGTCGGAGCCGTCGGAGCCGTCGCAGCTGTCGGAGCTGTCGGGGCCGGGGGAGCTGCGGGGGCGGGTGCCGGTCCGGCGGGTCTACCACCGGTCAGCGGCTGCAGCGACATCTGCAGTCGGTCAATGAGCGTCATCAGTTCCCCAGGCCGGGTGGCGCCTCCCACCAGCCGCTGAATGTCGATCGTCTCCTGGGATCCCGCCGCTGCCGGCCCGGCAGACAGCGACGCCTTCAGCTTGGCCAGCGCGTCCACCACATCACTGACGAGCCGCGGCGGCGCGGCCACCTCGGAGCTGCTCAGACTAGTCTGCAGGCCGTCCATGAAGTGACTGAGCTCGCCGCCGGGGACATCCTCCCCGCTCTCGGTTCCAGAGTCTGCGGCCGCGCCGGGGCCGAACCCTGTCAGACCACCGGCGCCGGTCGACGAGCCGCTGCCGTCACGTCTCAGGGAGTTGGTCAGCTGACTGTAGACGAGCGGCAGGAGGCCGGCCGGCGGCGGAAGCGCGGCCTCCGGCTCCTCCTGCTCGTGGCACTCACCATGTGCGCTGACGGATCCTCCGTCCCTCTGCTGCTGGTGCTGCAGCCGGCGGCGCTGCACCTGCTCCCGGCGTGCTGCAACAGAGCAACGGCCGTCGGTCACCGGCCGGCCGGCCAGTCCGCACCCGAGCCGCACACACACCGCACATACCCGCGCGCACACACCGGCACACGGCGAACTACGAGTGGTAAACTATGTACAGAACTGAATGTTGCCCGAGAGACCGGACTGAGACGACGTGTCAGCAGCCCAGAGGCAACCGGCCACGGTCCATTAACAAACGCAGGCAAACAAAACCGATCAGTTAATCTGCATTCTGCATGGACGCCCGATCTACGAAACGGGTAAATACACAAACACCAGGAGACGGAGAAAGAGACAGAAGTAGAGAGAGCGAGGAGGAGAGAGGAGAGAGCGGAGAGCGGCATGCGGGCCTGGCGGGACAGACAGAGACGAGCGGACCGGCGCGGGAGAGAGTCACGCCCTACCTTTGGCCTCCTGCATGAGAACCATCAGCCGCGCGCGGATCTTCTTGCGTTCGTCGAAGTTGTCGCACTGCTCCAACTGTGGAAGGAGGAATGGGGCATTCAGCTTCAGGGTTCATGCCGGGTTTACGCAGGAACAGTGTGGAAGCAGGGTACGTACAAAGGTATAACAAATCATATGATGAAGGCGCATCAAAGATAGCATATGCAAGGTCAGGGGAGAAAGGAGTTAAATGATACGTAGGTGCTCAATGACCGATGATGGGGGTGGCTGTGAGGTGGTTGAGGTAGCACGGGGGCGCCTGACCCGAGACCCCATCGAACATATTTGAACGGGAGTTATGTGTGTGGTACGCGGCCGAAGCAAAAACTGTTCCCAATGGCCAATACCACGATCCACTGACAATGCCAGGGCTAACCCGGAGGCCGACGGCCGCGGACAATGTCAAGACCGTCTATTTCGGACGCGGAGGAATGCCTGGCGATCCAACTGCGTCGCCGAGCCTGTGACTGTGAAGTCCACTAGATCCCCAACATCTCAGCACCAGAACTGAGAAGGGCGTCGATTCATCCCACAAACAACATCCAACTGCTGACCTTTGCCGCGAACCGACAAAGCTGCACGATATGTGCTATTCGGTTTCTGAACACAGTGTCGAGTGCCGAAACACGTGTGATGGCATCAGGCCAAGCGGATTTACGTCATCGGGGAGCGGTTGGTGCTGGCGAGGCATTACTGGCGACCGCCTGTTGAAGAGATAGGGTGAAAAGAAAGGATATAGTCGTATTTTCTGTCGAGCTCAGCAGACCAAATAGCTCCGCTCGGGATTATAATCCTTTACGGTTAGATATGACAGCACAAAATGATTAAACAAAACAACTTATTTGCACTTATCAATCGTTTCCGTCCTCTGGAAATAATAATCACGAACTGTGAAACTCTCCGGAATCAATATTAATCCGTGTCCCTGAGAGAGAAAATCCCTGCCGCACGGGCGTCTCTGGACCCTGGCTGGCGCGTCGCTGGATTATTATTCCAGGCTCCAGGATTAGCTGTTCGTTTGGTCGATGGGACAAACACAGGAGACAGCCCCGAAGGTGTGCCAGCGCGGCCCCACCGCCGGCAGCGCTGCCGTAAACGCTCTCCGGGGACCAAACAGATCCGAGCGGACGCCCTTGGGTGACCCTGCAGCCACTGCCAACCACTGCTGCAGGTGGCGGCAGAAGGTAAACCGACGGCTCATTTTTACAGGCACTGTTTGGAATGTTTCATAATCCACTAGAGCTGAATCTCAACAGAACAGGGCTGGTCCCGCTATAATGCCACCGTTCGCTGCGCAATATCAAATTTATGGTGTAAATTTTAGCATTAGGAAATCAAGTCGCAAAATGCGATTCTGCATGCTCCGGTTAGGTCATTGGCTGCTCGAGTGGCGTGCTGCCCCGGTCACTGGCTTCACCGGCTGGCCCGGCCCCCATTGGCAGGTCAGCGGGTTGGCATGGGCGCCAGGAAGCCCGCCGGCGGCAGTGTCTCTTGGCAGTGGCGGGGCTGCAATCTGGGCTGACATAATTATGTGCGCCGGTTACGATGTTATTCCAGCGGCCGTAACCGGCCTATATGGTGCCTTTATGCACCTGACAGAAGCGACCCGTAAAATAGGAGGTCGAGCCCCGGAACAGCTTACTATGGGGTCAATCCTGCGAGCAGGCGACGTCTAGACACAAAGGACTTCTGATATATAAATAAAGCCACTTATGTAAATAAAGTGGCAAACGTATAAGCAGGCAATCAGTCGGCACCCGGCACCAATCCTGGGGACATCAATTATGCGGATCATAAGTGCATTCAATTCTTCGAGACTGCATCCGTTTGCAGAAAAAGTCGTTACAAAAAAAGGTCAGCGGGGCTTGGCTGCGGTATGGAACGGGATTGGCCGGACGATGTAGAATCTTCGTCGTCCGAGAGACCCCGAACGCGGGGAGAGCGCGGGGATAATATCATTCAAGCACTCATTGGGTCAACCGTCAACGTCAACTCGAATGCGCAGATATACGAAGATGCCTTACTTGTCCCTAGATGGCACTAGTGTCGTGCGCCTGAACGCATGCTGTACCGCATGGCCTGAAGCCGTAACTCCGTCCGCTGACCATAGATGGCACTAGTAGTACACGCCTGAAGTTATGCTGCACCGCAGGGCTTGACGCTATGAATGCGCGATCGCTGCACGGCCGCTGATTGAATTTATGAATTTTCGAAGTGGGAAATTGAAACTGAATAAGTGTGTCAGTTGATACAAGTGAACTTTCCGCCGCAGTTTCGTGTGATAACCCAACAACCAAAGCGTCCCAACTCTGAGAAGAAAAAAAAGCAACGGGACCGATTACTTCGCATTCTTCAATCCTAAACGAACAGTTGGAAGTTACTGCAACATCAGAATACATATCAGTGGCATTAATCCGTAACTTTACCTGGAACATAACACACCTCTCAATAGATGTAGGTAGGTACCCAATTCAAACTCGAATAACTTTGGAAGGCACGACCTTTTTCAAGCGTCTTAAAATTTTGGTCACCACCGGAAACCATGATCTCAATGCGAATATATTAGTAACCAGTATAACGCCTTATGGGCGACTAACGGAGCGAGCGAGAGGGTGAGCCTTGCACGTGCGAAATTTCGAGGGGGTACCTCCAGCTGACTTGTGCACGGCACCCTACTAACCGGTCTCTAGCGATGTGCCAAATTTGAGCACAATCGGCCCAGCCGTTCTCGAGATCTGGAATCGGCACCCTGCACGTGCGCACGTGCAAAATGGGTCCCAACTGACTTTTGCACGGCACCCTACTAACCGGTCCCTAACCATGTGCCAAATTTGAGCGCCATCGGTCCAGCCGTTCTCGAGATTTGGAATCGACCCCTGCACGTGCGCACGTGCAGCAGCACCCAACTCTGGCACATGGATATGCATTGCCTAGTGGGTGCCTACCTACATGCCAACTTTCAGCGCAATCGGCCAAGTAGTTACCGAGATATTGCAACAATTACAAAAGTGACACCTCTTCGTTTTGCACGTGGCACGTGCATAAGGGGTCACCCACATGCATCGGCAATAGTCCAATACTTGGTAGAAGGAATGAAGCTACCCTACAAAAATTACCGCGTGTACATCGGTCAAGTGGTTGCTGAGATATAAGCCTCGCAAAAGCGTGACCACGGCCGGCCGCTCATACTCAGAAATTTCCGTTAGTCTAAGGAAAGACTACGCTCGCTTCGCTCGCTCCGTAACAAACCTAAAAAAATCATGAGGTGTTGATATGTTGATCCACCTTCGCCCTAGTGCTGATAAGTGGCGAAAATGTCATTACACCCCGCCTCATTTGATCGGCATCAGCTCTGGCTCCCAGCCCTTTCCTTGTCTGCCAACACGGGACTCCATTCTCCCGATGTTCCTCGTTCACTGTCCTGTGAGAGTTCTTTGTACTCATCGCGTCTGGCCTCTAACACTAAGGCAGCTGTCACGTCACGGCTACTCGTATCCCGCCGCAGAGCCCGCATTAGCCCCAGTCGTCACCGCCACTGCCAAGGTAACCAACCACAGCAGCAAACAGTAGAACAACACCACCAACATCCTGAGCAGCTGACAGACGAGAGCGCCGGCGACATCAGATGACGGCAGAGAGCAGAGGTCATCCCATCGCTCAGCCGGGTACAGGGCGTCTCACCGACCACGAGATCATCCGAGATGTCAACTGAGACCGAGAGAGTTTGGTGGAGAGTGGAGACACTTCACATTGGGACACACTGAGACGAGAAGATCCACGTAACGTGACACGTACCGGGTCACGGGGCACTGACCACCACTGGGCAGCGCAGTCCCCTGCGGCCAACTGCCCCGACCGGGGTACACCGCGCGGCCGCCGTCTCAGGACGCACACAATGCACCACTTTGTGGTGCGGCGAGCGGGTAAAAATAGAGCCGCCCGGCTGTCGTCGGTCGAGAGAGAGGGCGAGGGCGGGCGGCGACCGTCTCTGACAGAGGGTCAGTTCAGACTCCACCCCAGTGTAGTCGGGCTGATGTCACTTACGGGAACGGATCTTTATTATTTACACCTCTAACTGATTCAACGTGATGATATAACGCCGACTTAGTGGCATGATATGATGCATCCAGCTGTCAGAACTTCACCACTATAACATTAAAGGTAGTGTGCCACCTTCCAATGATTTCCCATTTTATTTTTCCTAGGATAAGAAGCTTCTGTTTTTACCTAATATCGCAAAAAAAAAATCAAAAATGGGCCTAAAATAGTGCTTTTTTTCGCCTAAAAGTGTATCGGTTTTTCGATATGTATATTGTATAACAACTGTAGTGGGCTGATCTGCAAACAGGCGTCGGCAACAATCGCTAATGCGGCGCACATGTGACAATAAGCAAAGGTCATTATAGAGTTACGACATGGTTACGACGTACGGGAATGAGTTATCAGCTGTCTAATCGTAGACAACACAATATCGAATTTAAACTGTAGGCCTGTATTGGTATTGTTTCTTTAATTTGGCTGTCGAACATTAATTTATGGTTTGAAATATTATTTTATGTAAAATAATTGATATGAAAAAGCCGTCTCTTAAGTTATGACCCCATTTCACCACACGCAAGTGGCAGAAATGACAATGATCAGCTGACGCATTTTTCTTGGCCGAAGTCAGAGCGCGCGGCCCGACGCACCACCACCGCACCACAAAGTATGAGCAGAAGCCACCTGCGGTAGACCGCGCCCAAAGCCAGGGACCCGGTAACGTGAGGTAGCCGAGTCGGGGCAGCGTGCGCTGACCCAAGCCGGGGCCGCGGCTTTGGGCGCGGTCTACCGCATCCCCGGGCAGCCCCGGGCTATCACATGACACCGGGAGGACGCGCGGCCCCGGCTTGGGTCAGCGCACGTTGCCCCGACTCGGCTACCTCACGTTACCGGGGCCCTGGCTTTGGGCGCGGTCTACCGCACCACCTAACAGGCGTGTTCGAAACCGCAGGAGATGATGATGAACGGGTTTATCGAAACTTGATTGGATGAGCCTATCGGTAATAGCGATTTCAGTGTGTGCATTTATTGTTCATAGTGGTGTGAAATGTGGTTGGGGTACGACCGACAACCCGTCGGGGCGAATTTCGCACTGGGGTACTCAAAATTTGAAGAATTTAAGACGTTTCCATGAGTTTTGAAGGTATGGATAAGTTCTAAAAATCCGGTTCTCCTGATCTGGGCCATTAACTCCATACGGTCCAGGAAAGCTGGCACACTACCTTTAACATTCTGATGAGTTTAATTCACCCAGGTAGGCAGATTGAGCACCCCTTGGGTCTCGCTGCCGGGCGGACACCGTAGTGGAAGGAGCAGAAGGCTGGTGCCGATTCTCGGAGCGGCGTGTCATAGGGTCACTGCTATCAGATGGTGAGGATGGTGACAGGTGCGAGAGAACTGGTAACTGGTTCGGGGTCACAGCTGCAGGGACGGGCAAGTGACGGCTGGGTCGGACTGGGGATGACTGAGAATGTGCTGAACAGCCGCATCATGCATGCGCCGAATATGGCTCGCGAGGTGTATACGGGGCAGGATTAAAAGACAGCGCATTGTGGCAAAGCAAATCAGCTGTTCACTACAAAACAGATTAAGTATGGTGACCTAATAATGGATATGAGAAGCCAAATGCAACACATTGTACTCACCATTTCGTGCAGTTTGTCCTGGTCGGTGACCTCGGAGATGTTCACCCCGCAGACGACCACTGCCTCGGTGGCCGACGGAGTCTGAAACGACAGAGGTCACGGTCAGCACTCAAAAAGGTCACGGCTTCCCGGTCGCAATGCTCCTGGGCAAGCACGTTCTCAATAAAAGTAGACGCAAAGAAGATTTTGACCATGCTACAGGGAATACAAAATTGTTGGTCAGTTGTTCTTGGTATGGAAGCTGGAATTGTAACTGGAAGTGGAAGTAAGCAAGACCAGCAGAGATTTCACAGGCTTGTTCATATTATGTCAGCGACTCTTATCACGCAAATCCATGTGTCTCAGTTAGAACTCGGTCTACTATCCTACTTGGCACTCTATGCCGGTTCGCTATTCTTTGGCATCCCCTTTCTCCCATCCATTCCTTCCCTGGCACCCTCTCTCGCTCTCTGCCACCCCATTTTCACCTCTACGTCAGTTGTCGGCCCGAAACCACACCCTCTGTCACCCCTGCCACCGCCACTGGCAGCCGCCGCTCAACCCTCCCAGAAACTGGGTCCGTCCTCTCGCCTCTCTCTCTCTCTCTCTCTCTCTCTCTCTCTCTCTCTCTCCGCCTCTCTCCTCCGCTTCTGACAGTCCTTCCCACCCCTCCCCGCCCAGTTCTCGGTTGCCTCCTCCCCAGCTGTCTGTCAGAAAGCTGTGACCAGCCCCCCTCCCCCTACTCGCTGCTGCCATCGGCGTATGTTCATTGTTCAACAACTGGTATACCGCACCCGCCCTTACATCACCATTCCATTCTGGACTATCCTTTACGATCTCCCATCATGTCATGGATAGCATAGCCTTTCTATGTTGTGAGACTATCCCAGCCGAGACGTCTCTCCAATCTCAGTCCACACGTTGTCCCTCACCAAGCTGTCCCGTCATCAGATTCAAACCCTACCTACCGTCTTCTCAGCCGAACTCGCTAGCTTTCCGTCCACAATATCGGCCGCTGGTGTGTCAGCCTTCTCAGACACCTTGCCTTCTTTTTCTTTATCGGCTACAGGAGTCGTCACAGCCTCAGAGGGATTTTCTCCCTCCTTCTGCGCCGGTTTATCTGCCTCGCCGCCATCAGAAGCGGTCGGTTTCTCCGCTGCTGCGGCCGGCTGTGCCTTGTCCGAGCCGTCGGACGCAGCTTTCGAGGCCGCTCCGTCACCGCTCGC
This sequence comes from Amphibalanus amphitrite, assembly GCF_019059575.1. NCBI lineage: Eukaryota > Metazoa > Arthropoda > Thecostraca > Balanomorpha > Balanidae > Amphibalanus > Amphibalanus amphitrite. The sequence continues at coordinate 249,499 of NW_024881508.1, forward strand.
GGCCGTGTCAGTCGGTCCTGTCAGCTGTCCGGCGCTGTCCGGCACCGCAGGCCCATCGGTCTTGGTCACAGTTCCGTCCGCCGCACTGTCGGCCTTCTGCCCGGCCTCAGCCGCGGCGGGGGCGGCGGCGTCACCCTCGGCCGCCGCGGGTGCGGGATCCACAGCCTGGTCCGACATTTCACCACTACACCAGCCCCACCACAGAGGAGTCCCGGCGGACAACACGTCGCCACAGTTCGGCACTCTGCGGTCTGCCGATCCCAGCGACCGGAGTTCGCCCGGCGCCCACCGGCCGCCGACCTGCCTGGGTTATTTTGAAAATCTGGCATCGTCCGCTCACTGACGTCACAAGACGCGGGGGCGGAGAGGAGAGGGGGAGAGAGGGGGAGGAGGAGAGGCGTGATCAGCCACGCCGCCACTGCCTGACAGGCTCCACGCGGACCATCCATCGTCTTCAGCCTCTCCAGTTCCAGGAAACGTCAACGGTTGTTGACGAGTATTCTTTATTTACGATATTTACCTTCCATTCAAGATTATTGCACATCATTCTTTCTCCTTAAACTTGTGTTGCGAATGATTTGGTTGTAACTTGTAAGAATAACATCATTCAAAGATTATGTATGAGCCTTTAAGTTTCATAGCCCAAGTACCTAACTACGTCAGATTCCATATCCGACATGAGCCCATAGTCGATAGCTGTCAAACAAAGTGCTTCCAGACTTCTTTCAGAGAGACTTCATGGCTAGCCACAAGCCACATCTGTTCGCTCCTGTCTCCTCTGAATTTTCAGTGCGTATGTGAAAACCCGTCCCCGGAGCCACTTCCTGAGACAGGCCGCCACTATACCTGTCAACGACCGGTCGGGCAGCTATGTCTGCCAACGACAACAGGCGCTGCGGTGGGCGGTCGGCACAGCTGCTAGCTGCCAGCTGCCAGTTAGACCAGCTGGCACCGCACCGCCAGCTGAGGGGTTTCAAGTGCGACACTTCCGGCCGGCGCCTGGACAGCCTGGCTTGGACTAACCCCAATGGACAGCCCGCAGGGACAGACCGCTTTGGACAGACCCAGTCGTACACTTCAGGTTGGGAAAAGAGGAGAGCACCTATAGATCTCAGGGTTGAGCTGTGAGGGACCTATACAATACGGCCATGCCGAATCGTTCACGACTTTCTCTTCAGAGTGGCCTGTGGCAAGCCAATACCTTCCCAAAGCTCCCATCTATCCTCCTTCACTCACCTTGGACGCTGACGCGGACATGGCCGCCTGCGTCTGCCACTGGCCGTCCTGATCCCGGCAGGCGCGGAACTGGGACCGCTGAGACCGAACACTCTGTCGACGGAGAGAGTAAAGAGGGCGTCGGGTCAGAGGGCCACAGGCTAGTCACTGTCTTAGACACAGAAAAGGCTCAGTCTTGAGCACAAACACAGGGCATATGGCGACATACAAAACACATCGGGGTGACCCCATTGGTACGGGTGCGGAGATGACAGCAAGACACTGGCGGCCGACATTTCGGGGGCACCGATCGAAAGGTTGGGGTTTTATTGCGGTCTCAGTGAGTGAGTGATTGAGTGAGTGAGTGAGTGAGTGAGTGAGTGAGTGAGTGGGTGAAACAGACCCAGAACAAGATGTAAGACGCAAGACAGGCGCTTAACCCACGAGCCGCTGGGGGGGGGGCATAAAGTTGCCCCCCCCCCCTTTACGTTTTGTGAAATATCTCCGAAACCTGATGAGCTACGAACGTGAAACTTGGCATAGCTTCAAATGAATACCTAGGCAATGTTTGAGGAAAGTTTGGTGGTTGTAGCACCTAAGATGACGTCACAGTGACGTCATAAAGTTTTGTCGTTTTCCGATATGGACCGTTTCTGATGACGCTGAGCATGAAACTCAACTGTAAATGAACTAGACAGCACGTCCTGCTGTCATCCTAAAACATCTAACTACACTTCCATCTAGTTTCTGACCAATAATCGACCCTTTATATTCGGTCCCATATATCTGATGTATCGTGAGGAATATAAGAGTCGCAAATCTATAATTTCACTTATGACGTCACTGTGACGTCATTTCAAATGGGATCGACACCAAATTTGGACAACACAACCTCGGCTAGGTATTCAGGAAGATGTCTGCAAAGTTTTGCTTCTCTATCTTTTCGCGTTGCGACGATATCGTCGCAGAAGTAAAGGGGGGCAACTATATGCCCCCCCCCCTCCAGCGGCCGGCGGGTGGCGCGGAGGCCCAGCGGCCGCCGGGTTAAGTCACCTTTGGCAATCTGCGAGAGCCTTGGCATCTTGCATTTTACACATAACATACATCTGGCCAGGTGTCCCACGCAGCGCGCTTTAATGATTGTTATTAGAAGACGTTTACTAACGTCATTGAAATTTAGTTGGCATACTGCAGGTGCAATCACCGCGAAACTTGGCGACCCTGCTGGCAAACCACCAGACATCGAGGGTTAAGTTACGGTGGGCGGAGGTGCCAACGAGCATTGCTGCATTGCTGTCATGGCGACCATACCACTCACGATGTGAGAAGCCAGTGTATATTGAGTGTGCGAGCGGCCAGCTTTGTTTGTCTCTTGACAGAACTCTGCGGTCACCCGACCACCCCTGCCTGTCTGTCCCGTCCATTCACTCCTGGCTAAGACATTGTCCACACCGTCCACAGTACACAGTCATTTGTGAGTCCACTTATCTCACAAGCCTGGCAAATGACCGTCTGTTTTTACGCCCCTCCCTGGGTCGGAGCCCTCTATTGCCGCTGTCTGACAGAGCTCTCTGGTCCCAGAAACTGGCACACGACCCGCCCGCTATCTCGCCATGTCCATATGCTCAGAGATTGATGCTGGTCTGTCACCTAGGCAGCTTCCGTCGCCGTGTCAAGGAAGTATTCGTGTCGGCTACTATGGCAAAGTCAATGGCTGTGCCAATGTCAGCGTGCCAGCTCCGATGCCAATGCCAATGTCAGTGTCAGGTTGACCAAACGGATCTCAGATTCTCATGTAGGTACTCTAAAGCGGTAGGAATATACATAGCCACGAAATGTAGGCACATTATGGTACCGAATTAACCACGTCATAACCCAGTCATTCGGGCGGCAGAATGGGACTAAGGCTCTTCGATGGTCAGTGACTCTAGCTACACATCTGTCAGACAAGGCCCTCACCGTGACCTCGAGTGACCTTCAGGTCCCGTATGGGACAGTAGGAGGGTGGGTCGAGGGACAGGCCGCCACCGACCAAGACGGAGCGGCGGGCGCCGACTGATCGGCCGCGAAACTCACCGACACCGAGATTTACGACTTCGCGGCGACACACGGCACACACACACAGACAAGAAGGGCACACGCTGTCGGAACTTACCGTGGTGGGTCGCTGTCCGGTGCCAGAAGTGGTCACTGACTGACTGGAGGCGCTCTGGGCCATCATCGACTCCATACCGGTCATCATCACTTGGGCACCCAGAAACTTATTGAGGAGGGAGCGGGCCGCGTCATCCGGAGACGCCACCTCTGAAAATAGTGACGGACTGCGGTCAGAATAGACAAACGACATCAGGGAGGACGGGTTGACAAGGGTAGCAACGCCATCTCTTACAAGCGGCGGAATATCGTTAGATTACCAATAGATATTTCAAAGCACAGATACTCTGTATGTTTTTGAGCTTTGAAATAAATGCGTGCCAGCAACATGACATAATCGCAAAACAGCACTGGGGTGGGGGTGGGGATGGGCATCTCACGAGAAACCATTCACGCTCCAAATCTACTGATGCTACGAGTCACTGCCGCGTCTATCGGCAATCAGTCGGCATACCTTCCCGGCTGAACGCAGCTACCTGACAGTTGGAATTCCTGTCACCCCCGAGTCGCAGTCAAAGCTGCTGCCAGTGGTCATGACACTGAACAGCGCTAGGGTAGAGAGGACGAATAGCGCTGAGGGCGAGCTTGGCCTGAGACATTGAGGTGAAGGCCATTGACCTAAAATGGAAACCAGACTTCTGATCGGGCTGAATGGTCACTGGCCACTGACCTATGCTATTAAATCTCTTACCGAGTTCGAGACCAATGATCTCAATTTGACGTTGCTGGCATGAATTTGGGGTCACTTACCTGATTTTGCAGACAAATAACCTCGATCTTAGGTATCAAGCATTCTTGGGTCATTGACCTGAGCTACGGTCATTAACCCGAACATAAGGCAAACAACCTCCCTCTGAGGTCATCAGTTTGCCTCTGATTTTCTGGCCTAATTTCGTAATCACTGACCTGAGTTGGAGGCGTCCATGCGGCTGAGCACGTCGCGTATTCCGGTGACCTTTGACCGGTCACCGAGGAAGGAGGCGGTGTCGGCGGACCGGCGGGCCGTCTGTCCGTCCGTGGCTGTCGGCGACACGGGCTGCAGCCGCCGCTCTGCAGGACGGAGCACAGACTCGGTCAGCGGGCGTGGTACTTTGTCAGGTCACTTATAAATACACTCAACAGAGTTTCTGCAAACACTGGCCCATAGAGTCGAACTATCACAAGGACGCTGAAAGCGAGCTTGGGTTTGTGTAGACACACTGAGATCAATTCTTACAAGGCATGGCGCAATTACTTACCGGTCTCGCCGATCTGCTGGTTCTCTCTGTCCGAGACATCACCAGTCACTGGGAAAAAAAAAATCAGGACATTATTCAGAACTGGGCCAGAAACATCATGTCATCCAGTTTTGTTCAGATTAAAATACAACAGAACCAAGTGTTGAGTGCGGATGACGAAAAGCTGGTGCGACGTTGGCAAATGAGCTAACATGCTTAAGTGAACGACAAAGTCTTTAAATCTGTTTCGGTTTGTTTGATCTATGTGGCGAAAATCACCCCATCAAATACTTCGAACGAATGCGAAAATTTGTTTGTTTGTTTGTTTTGTTGGGTTAGGCCCTTTCGGTCTGACAAGACCATTGCAGAGCCGGAAGGATGATAGGAATTAGGGGGAGACATTGGTCTGGGCAGACACCCTAGAGAGTCGCCGGGGCTGAGCCCGTCCGAATGGACAGGCCGACCAGCCCCCCAAGCACTCTCTGCACCCGGCTACGGGGTGCGCTCCCTCGGGAGCAGCGGAGCCGCTCCAAGGGAGCAGCCCGCATGAGATAAAGGTGCCTGTCCAGCCCGGAGTGGGGTTGAGGCGTGGAGGAGAAGGATTTCTGTATCCTGAGGATAGAAGCACGGAACGGTCAAATGCGAAAAGTAAACTTCTGAATATATCCCAGTCCAATAGACCCTCGGTCCCCGTTCCTCTCAGTAGCTTCAGAGCACTGCTGACCTCTATGGGTGGCCTGCAGCTTCTGGGGCTCGTCGTCAGGTGTCGCCCTCGGCTGCGTGGTTCTCAGAGCGCTGCGGGTGGTTCCGCCGGCGCTGCCGCCCGGAGCCGTCTTCCTCAGCGGGATCCGCGAGTCTGCAGATCAGCACAAATCGGATGATTAGTCTCACTGTCAGCGACACTTCAGAGCCTGTCAGAGCGCGACGCTCAGGCGGGATTGCAGCCCGCGCCGCCTCGGCGTTTTGTCGCAGATGAGCGCTGATTGAGCTCGAGTCGACACGTCACAAACACGACTTGGGTAGCGCAGATCTGCAGATACACGTGCTGAAAAACACCCGGCGCACTAACGAGCGCAGAACCGGCGTACTTTGTGTGTGTCCGACCTTGGGACAGAGCTCTACTGGTTAGAACAGGCTCGTTCCAACAAAAGGCTGCCCGGACTTGTTATTCAGTCACATTCCGAACGAAAAACACAGAGCGTGCATGTTTTGAATGCACGCACAGAGTATGAACAAAAATGCACTTTCACAATATCAGCAAGAGCTTGCAACCGAGAGCTGGCAAAGCCCGCAATATCCGCTCAAATCGGACGATAAACAGCACAGACAGGTTGCAGATATTTTAAGGGACGGTATCTTTTTGACAATGGGGTACAGTCAGGCCTTTCAGACCTTTCCCAGCGCAGTCCCGAGACCTTTTCACGAAGCTGAACGGTACTTTACTTATTTGCTATATTTAGCCAATAGGGAGGAGCACCTCCGTCCCAGTCTCACCGTCATCGTCTTTGGATCTCGAGGCGGAGCTGCGGTGCGCGAAGCGGCCCGCCGAGCTGCGACGCTGCACCATCGGGCTCTTCGTGTGTACCAGCGTGCTCGGAGGGGAGCCATCTGAAACAGAGAAACGAACGGGGGTCACATCACGGAATGAGACAGTCGAGAGGCGCGGAGTTTTGGGATTTAACGCAAGCGTTGAAGTTGGGATTTATGTGTTAGGAGTTGATCGTTGAAAGTTATACAGAGATTTGACAGGTCCAGCGACTCAAAAAGTCAAAACATAAATAAATTAAACGGGCGCGCTCTTAAGCACACAGTGATCTTCCAATCCTACGATCGTTATTATCATAAAATGATTGTCAACAGTAGCTATCGGTCGTATGATACCGGTGAGTGAAGCCTTTTAGATCCCCGAAGTATTTTTAAATGAGCGGCGGAAAACGGCGTCACATAAATCTTACTCAACAATGCGATACAAACGTCGACTTATCTTCCCTACAGATCAGCAAAACTTCACGCATTTCCGTTTTCAACGGTCTGTTGGTTCTACGGCCGTCCTGTGCGACGCACCACTTACAACCCACGGCGCGGCTGTAAGAGCACTATCTCCTATCCACCGCTCGGGACAAAAGACCGGCGCGGCGTGAGGCGGCGCGGTGAGGACGCGTCACTTAGCCGTCTGTTTACGCCGTGCTGACTCAGCGGCGGCAGCCCGCTGAGCGGTCCAGCATCAGCCCGCTGAGCGGCCAGCGTCAGCAGGCGAATCGCTTCTCATCGGTGCTCGGAACGGAGACCGGCTGGGTTTCCCCGATCCTGGCTAGATCCTCAGTCTTACCACACCCGGCCGAGTCTAACAGCCATCTTCTGACCAAGTGGGGCTAGTGAAATGTCCGAGAAAACGTCTAAAATTTGCCAATACGGTAGAGTGTAATCACAAATAAAGGCCGCGAATAATCAAACTACAAAACGGACATGGATGAATCCAAAGGTCCGGCAGTTAAAGTTTCCGTTTACAAGTGACGATTGAGTTTCCTGCGACCATAACGCTCGCCTCGGCCGTGACTGTGTAGCAAAGCGTTACGTGTCGTTCTGTAACCACAGTCAGTGGCGTAAAATGGGTTGCAATATCCCGATCGAAGTTGCAATTGTTTCGTGGTTCCCAGAGAAAGTCTGCTCGGGTAACATTCAATGTGCTTATGATGCAACGCTCACAAATCATTGTCAACAAAATTACGACTTCCCAATATTTCGTCAAAATATGTATCATTATTCGATACTTATCACACGACAGATTGTCGAATGAAAGCCCGGCTATTGTGAAACGTCTATTTGTTCAGGTGCAAACGGAAGACATATTGCAAACCCGTGTTCTTGGGACCACCGGACACGACTCTTTTCCCACAAATATTTCAATACAGCACGACAACCCACAACGATCTCTATTCTATCCACGACAACACTTCTCGGACACGACACTTTCCCGCAGCCGCCGCTCAAACAGCCCACAACAAAGTGATCGTGCACATAACGTGCACAGCGCTCACGCGCGCACGCCGCGTGCTGAGGTTTGCACGTGCGGTGAGTGATGGCCGGTGACGGGAAGCGACAGTGGACCGGCGAGGGCGACGGACAGCTGTGATCGCCGGATGTTACCTGTCCAACAATCGTAACTGAACAGTGAGCACCGTCCCGGGTGAGCGATAACGTGGGAACGTTCCCAGCTGGTTGGATTGGGCGACGATAGGCGGCAGGACACTTCAGAATGACGAAAAGGTGCCGATAGATCGAGCCTTTGACGTTACTATTCGTGATGTTCATCGGCTCAGAGGGCATTGCTAGAATCACAAACCGTGACAATTCTGACATCGCAAGCTACAGGATAACGGCGCCAACATGTCGCGTTACAGCAACACTGATTGCTTCCGACATCCACGACAAATTCGGCTGACATGTGTTGATGGTGTCGCGCTGGATTTATAAGCCATCTTCCCACGGGACGGTAACGAGATGCACCGTTTATGGACTGACGTCACCGTCCGTTGCCAATGCGGTGTCGAATGACCGGATCGTCGGCTCACATTACCGGAGTTATCGCTCTCAGCTGCCGATGACTGACAACTGACAGAACTGGCTGATGGGTGACAAGTCCAACCAAAACAGGACCTGGCCGGGCCGGGACGGGACTGGACCGTGTAGACCGCAGTCCGACCCACCCCCGGCCGAGTCGCCGCCGGTGGCTCGGTGAAAAACCGGCACTGGGGTGAGGCGCGGTCGCATGACGGAAACGGCAGCGGTCGTCGGACCGGACCGGTCTCGGTCACCGGCTCCGGCGGCGGTCCATCAAACATCGGTCCGGTGCCGGTCTGGTCCCGGCCTGGTCCCCAGCACAAAAACCAACCGGAGAGACCAGCCGCGACTACCGCGGGTGGGTCTGGGCTGCCCGCGGTCTGGGCAGAGTTACCGACCACTGAAACGTCAGAAGCTCGGTTCAAATCAGTCCGCCTTTGTTCAGCTCAGCTCGGTTTAGATTATTGAGAGAAATGCAACAGGAAAACGCTCTCTAAAAACCGCCACCAGTTTCCCACCCGAGTAAACAATCACTGCACCGCACAATACCACTCCAAACGGAAACGGTTCAAATGGATTTCCTCTTCATGACTGCCATCAGACACGCGCCGGATTTTTTGTTGCATTGTCCGACGACACGTTATGGCCATGGTACCCTCACCCGGACGCCTGTCACGGTTTCATTTTTTCATTGCATTGAATTGTGTAAATCGATTTCCTCCGACAACGGCCGATAAGTCGATTGTTGGTGTGGCGTAGTTGCCCGTTTTCCGGTGGAACAATGTCGGGTGTGTCGGTAACCGAGCCATTGAGACCGTCCAATCTTCTGTCTTATCACCTGGAGTGCTTGTGTTCATTCGAGCCGGCTGGCCGGACAGTAACAGGTGGCTACCGTGTCCGACGGTAAATAAGCACATTACCATACAAATGCCACATAGCGGGCGGCCGTTCAGCGTCGGGGACCGCTAATTACCTCTGGAGACGGACGGCCACTCTGCCGGCTGCAGGTTGGACGATGGCCGGCCAGAACAAAGAGGAGACCGCCCGCAGCGCGTGATGGACCGTGGAACATTGCGTGGAGTGTGCCGTATAAAAGTAATACACAATCAGTACCTAAATTATCCTTTCATTTAACATCCCTGGTCACCTTTACCTACATAACAAAAATATTCGTGTTAAATGTCTGATACTGCTGCCTCGAATCAGACTTCTGCAAGAACCAGCCGCCAGCCACGAAGCCCGCCAGCTCGTGGGGCCGGGAGCGTCTGATGGCAACGGACCGACCCGCCATAGCGCGGCGGTTGGGCCGTTGCAACGTCCGCAACGTCTCAACGGGCAATCACATCACGACTTTGCTCTGTCGTATGCATTATGTTTAGTTCACATGGCTCTGTTCACGAAACATGGCTAACCGTCTCACGCCTGTATCCAAACCATTCTGTTTACACCTGTCTCCATCCCAAGGGAACAGAGGAGATATGAAACGCCGTCGTTTGACTCCTGACCAACCCGTCTCGCCTCAGTCTCCAAATCACCATGTCTCCGTTCCCGTCCCAACTCCTGTCTCCGTCTCCGTCAACAATGTCCTCTACGTTCCCAAAGACCAAAGTGACCAACCTCAGTCTCCTAACCGTCTAATCCTGTCCCTGCCTGCACGCCACCGTTGTTTCCGTTGTCCCCGCCTCTCGTCCACAGTCCAACCGTCCGCGGCCGTTTGAATCTTCACCGTGCGCGCTGCGGCACGCCAGCCGGAAAGTCTGGCCGAGCCAAGACGCGGCGCGATGGACGCCAGCGATAGGGGCTCACGGCGCCGCGCCGGTCGTACCGGCCGTGCTCACGGCGTGGTGCTGGGAAGCCGGTCATCACGTGCTTAGGATGAGAGCCGGCCGGTGAGGCTCGGCTCGCAGACGGATCCGGTGCCAGGGACTGCCGCGGCTCGCCGCCGCCCGCTCCACCCGAGTGAAACGGACGACCCGCCGGCTGGTGGCACGGAAGGGCCCGCTGAACTCATGCACACCGGAGAGGATGTTGCACCTTTCTGTGTGGGATGTTTCTCTAGCGGGTTGTCTTGTCGCCATGGCCGCCCCTCGGTGCCCGACCGACCAGTCCAGGAATGCCGCGGCCGGTCCGGCCTTGCGGCTGTGATCTCGGCTGGGCGCTAATCCCGGCACATTCCGACCGGTATAGCGTGAGTCGGGGGCGGCCGGTCAGCGTATATGGGTCCGACCGTGCAGGGCAAACAGGGGCGTATAGTCGATCATCGGCACGGGACGGGAGGGGCTATTGGGCCGATCACAACGAGTAGTCACCCCGCTGGGTAGCCGCACCTGTGAGTGGTGTACCCCACCCAGATGTACCCTTCCCTGCAGCAGTCCCGCGGCCGACGCCCCCACTACATTGCAGAGTGAAAACGAATGCATGACTAGCAATGTCTGAGAGGAAGGGTGCAACCGGAGCGTCCGCTGAAGAGGCGTACCTGAGTGTTTCCGCTTCTGCCGCTCCATCTCTGTGTCGTAGATCTTCATCCTGTCGCGGATGGAAGAGGCGATCTCACGCCGCTGGACCACCATCGTGATGAGAGGGTGCTGCGCCGGATCAGCTCGGACAGAGTTCAGGCACCAGCGGACGCGTCTAAAGCGCCGCGGCTCCCTTTCGAGGGGCCCTCAGATGCAAACAGCGTTCGTTGACTAATGTTCGACAAAAGTGTTATCTGGTACGGAAACAAACAGATTCTGAGACCGGATTTTGAACACCGGTCAGATTCACAGAAAATCACGAGTGTCTTCACTCCCTGTGGCAGTTCAAGCACACCACGTTTTCGTTCGTTGGAATCGTTGGATCACAATCTCAGCCACCACCTCGCCAGTCCTAGCCCGCACGCTGCACGCACGCGTCTGTCAGAGAGCGGAGCCGCCACGCGCACCTCCCCGCCGTCCGCGTCACCGACTGACGCTCGACCCGTGCGGCCGGCTGCTACTATCGAGGAGGCAACGGCAGCGGCGGTGGCGGCGGCGGCGGGCGGCTCAGCTGGGCGGCCGGCCGCCAGTCGCGTCGCCACACCGCCGCGCCGGCACGGAAACCGGCCTGCCGCCGGCCGGGCGGCGTCCGGTGGCGGCGACCGCTGCCGAGGAGATCGCAGGCGGCGCCTTGTCACACGGTCGGCAATCGACACGACAGCAGCAGGCAGCTGCACGGCAGCAGACCCGAGCAGACCGGCTCGAATCAGAGGTCATTCAGAGGAGGGCTCCAGCTTGACAGCCATTCAGCCGCTGATTTGGAGCCCTGCAATGGTTCAAAGGAGAGAGAAGATGCAGCGGTTGAGATAGGCGGCGGAGCGATCAAGTCCGGGCACGCTATGAGCTGTATTATCTTGCGGGTTTTGAGCTAAGCCTCCCGATAAAATCCGGGCATACCACATAATTTCGTCCAAGATCACGGCCAAGCGAACCATTGTAGAAATTATGGCGTTCACATGTCTACATTGCCCGACCGAATTCTTATTCCATCTTCTCACTGACTATCTGGCCTGAAATGTAATGGCGGCCTTAAAATCACTGACCGCACGCTATCCCCGTCAGGCGCGAAAAGCAAGTGGCAAAACGGCTCTCACGACCAGGCGGCTTAGAAGTCGGATTCGCTCTCTCGTCTGAGCTACTGGGACGGACCTGCTCATGAAATAATCCGAAGCAACTATGACTAGCCTCAGCTCTGACCCTTCTATCTCGATAGAAAAGTGCGTCAGACATCACACAGCTCAGGAACACCCTCATTCGTTATCTAATCCAAACACGGAGGTGATGAGAGCCCGTTTTTCATCCGCCGTCTCGTCCCGCCCACCTATTCGACCTGTCAGTTTGACGTGGACATAACGGTTAGCCCAACACGCATGGGAGCGTTTCAATGACGATAGTGTGCCCTCTGGTTCTCTTCACACTCCCGAGCCATCACGCAGAGCTACTGCCTCAACAAAGCACTGCCATCCTCTGCAGCACCCGTTAGTGCAGCTGGCATCTCATGACTCTCGTCTGCCGCGGAGAGTCTCTCAGATCCCACCGAGGGCCCTCCCGAGTCTCTCTTGTGTCCCGTGACCTGATGTCAGCCTCAATGGCGCGGTGACGTCCGAATGTGTGTCACGCCACTGTGAGAATTATCCGCCATGACCACGCACGGCTGACGTCGCCACCGTGTCAGCGGGCGCGTCAGGCGAGGCTCGTTCAGGGCCACCGGGTACATTGATGGGACTGGTGGAGAGACCGGGACACAGCTCACCAGCCGGAACGTTGTCCCATGTCCCTCCCGTGCCGTCGATTACGGATCCAAATGGTCCTATCGAGCGACCGCTAGCCTCCTGGAGCGACAATTGGCTGGTAGTCTGTCTCCAGGGCCGGGACTTATGGACAGCATCTCCACGCGGCATTCAAAGCACTCCGACTTGGCATCGCTAGAAGGAACGGAGACAACACGGTGCCTATGCGCAATCACAAAGGCAAGGATTGTTAAGTCGATGCTGACCAAGCCTGTCCGTCACTCAGTACTGCAATCATCGGCAGGCATGATCTTCAATATCCGCTGTTCCAGAAAATCCGCGTGCTCTATCATCAACCGTGTGTGGTTAAAGCAGGATTAAAGCTGGTTTTCGGCAGAACATGATTATAAGTAGGCGGTGATCGGCATTACGCAGAAGGATAAATTATAGAAACTGGTAAGGCTTCATCAATCTATGAGATCTTTTGATCGGTACACCTGCTTGCAATTTTCTTTCTTATGCGAATTAAGCAAAATTCTGAAACACTCCATATAAGGTTACTAAACCCAGGCGCGGATCCAGCGGGGGGCGGCGGGGGCGGCCGCCCCCCCCCCCCCCTCCATCCGAAAAGGCGCCCATAGCCCGCGGCAGAGAGGGCGCCCCGAGCAGAAGAGCGGCGACATAGCAAAGGTTGAGGAGAAATAGGGCGCCCTCCAGCAGAAGTTGGGCTCACCAAGCAGGAGAGCGACGCCCAATTGCCCATTCCCAGCAGATGAGAGTCGCCCTAGCAGCAGATGGGCGCCCCCAGCAGAAGAGGGGCGTCTTATTACAAGAATAAAAATATACCTTCTGTTCAAGAGGGGCGCCCCTGGCAGCGGAAGGGCACCCCAGCAGGAGAAAGCACCCCCGAAGAGGAACGACGCCCAAGCAAACGGAGAGAGGCGCCCCATTCCGAGAAGAAGAGGGGCGCCCTGACAGCAGATGGGCGCCCCAGCAAAAAAAGGAGTCCCATAAAAAGAAAATATGTGCCACTGGCAGAAGAGGGGCGCCCCCGGCAGCGGAAGGGGCCCAGCAGAAGACAAGGGTCTCCAGCAGGAGAGGGGCGCCCAACAGAAGAGAGGCGCCACAGCAAAAATTGATCAGAAATAGGGAGTCTCCGGCAGAGGTTTGGCTCTCCAAGCAGGATAGGGGCGCCCCATTGACAATATCCGGCAGAAGAGAGTTGCCCCGGTAGCAGATGGGCGCCCCAACAGGCAGCAGTCGTTGGGCGCCCCCAGTAGAAGAGGGGTGCCTCATTTCAAGAAGAAGAGGAGCATATTCTGCACAAGAGGGGCGCCCCTGACAGCGGTAGAGCAGCCCCAGCAGAGGGGCGGTGCCCCAGAAAAAGGAGAGGGATGCCCCACTCCGAACAAAAGAGTTGCGCCCCAGCAAAAAAAGAGGAGCCCCATAAGAAGAAAGTGGGTGCCGCTAGCAGAAGAGAGAGAGAGGTCCCCGGCAGTGGAAGGACGTCCCCAGAAGAGGCGTCTCCAGCAAAAGAGAAGTGCCCCCTGCAGGACAGGGGCACCCCAGCAAAAGTTGGACAGAAATGGGGCGCCGGCCAGCAGAATTTGGGGTCGGCCAACAGGAGAGGGTCGCCCCATTCACGGTAGAAAAAATGGACTCCTCAGCAGCAAAGGGGCGCCCTAACAGAACAGGTGCACTCCAAGTAGAAGTGTGACGCATCAGGAAGAAGAGGGGCGCTTCTACAGAAGATGAGCGTCCCAGATAAGTGGGTTGCCTACAGCAAATTGGTCGTTCTTAGAAGAAATGAGGCGACTCAAGCAAAGTGGGCCTCCCCAAAGGGATTGGGCGATCCAAGCAGAGGTTGGGCGCCCCCAGGAGAAGTGAGGCAAACCAGCATAAGTGAGACGCTTTCAGAAAAAAAGAGGGACATCACTGGGAGAAGAAGTATGCACCAGCAAATGGAGGCCTCCTCTTTGCTCATATTTTTTTTTTTTTTTTTTTGCTAACGTAGCGGCACCCATCTACGACTTTTATCCCGCGCCATGCTGGTGGTCTGAGTTTTCCGCGTCGTGCTGGGGGGGGGGGGGAGGGGAGGTCACGCCCCCTCGTCTAACTCGGCTCCTAGGTCGCGTAGCAACACGCGGTAAGCGGTTTTCTAGGTTAGGTCAAATAAGGTCAGGTCACCAAAGGTCATCAAAGGTAAAATGTTGCCTATTTCAACATTTTTCGAAGCACCGGCACATAGCTCGGAAACCAGTAGAGCTATAGCGCCGCGGTATAGCGCATTCAATAGCACTTTCAAATGTGTTTCTGTGAACTGCCCTCAGAATTGACCTCTAGTCAACAGTTTAGCCTCCAGAGGGCAAAAACTCTAAAAATAGGAGTTTTACGAGCAATATTTTGCTGCAATAGCTTTTGACTCAAGAGAGTATCGACATTACGTTTGCCAGCATCGCGTTGCTGTCGTCGAGACGCGTCGAATGGACTATATAGGATGACCTTGAAAGGTAATTTTGAGAATTTGACCTCAGGTCAAGGTCATGACCTCACCGGGAAATGTCATATTGCATATCAGTCGATCTGTATCGTCGAGCTGAACACAACTGAGGTGTTTTTATCGTTATAGCATGTATCTATTAAAAGTTATTTTCAAAAAACTGTTGTGGACCTTTCATGACCTGGGATGACCTGTAGGACATTATGAACGGTCACAGGTGCAATTTTATTTTTCAATGTGTTAATTTTACATGTATCCTCATGCTTGCGATTGTCCATAATGGCGCTCGTCCAAAAGAGATGCCTTTCAGTTGCCTCCCATAAACTTAGCTACCCCTACCTAATGGAGATTGGAGAGGTCGCAAAACTGACCTGACCTTAGCTCACAAATATCAAAATTCCTAGACATACATTTCATGAATATTGATGCTTTCATCAATCGCTGACAGTTTCAAAGCGACCGATCAGTCGGTATAGTAATGGTGAGCATTTTAAATTTCTGGGGTTAGGTCCCTTGGCATGACCTGGTGACCTGCCGTTGCATGACCCGGGTCTGACATTTATACATGTGCAGAAAAGATGCATGATAAGGTGTGCTAAAAACGGCGGCGCTGCGCACAGCTGTTTTTCAGATATTTGCGAAAAACCTGAGGGGGGAGCATGACAACGTCCCCCAGCACGGCGCGGGTTTGACTACTCTCGATTTTGACGACGGTTTGGCGCCCCTTCGTATGAAGCGCCCCCAGATTGCCAAGTCGCCCCTATTTTGACTTGCCGCCCCCCTCCCGAAAATTCCTGGATCCGCCCCTGACTAAACCCCCAATCATCTCTACCTCTCAACTCGATCGACCTAGTTCCCAGGCGAATTCAAATATGCCAATCTAGCGTGCAGTTCGTGCACACCATGCACTCATGCACGTGGGTGCTGATCGCGCCCGGCGCCTGAGCGGGCAGGCGGGCGGCAGCGACCCGTTTTAGGCTGACCCGGCCGCCCCGACCCCGATCGCTGCAGCCGGGCCGGTAGACAGCCCTGGCCGCACGGGCCGAGCGCGAGTTTCACCAAACGCACCCCGCCCGACCGCGGTGGTCGGCGCTGCAGGCTGGGGTCGACTCAGCAGGGCGGCTCTGTACGTTTACGCTGCAGGGTTGGAGTAGTATGTGCCGACCCCGCGGCACCGCACCATCGGCAAACAGTGAGGACGCACCAAGGGGGGAGAGCATCTGGTCCAGAGTGTTATCCTTGCAGAACGTAAATATTAGCAGCACGAAGCGCGAATTACCGCCATCCATGTAATAGCTCTCAGAGGTGGGATGATGACGGCTGCCGATATTTTTACCGTGCTGATGGATAAATACTCGAGAAGCGGTAATCATCAAGGACACCATCTGGCACCTGGCGGTCCCTTCTTTTTGTGTGGGCAGCGGGAAATCACAGAAGAACGTATTAATCTCGCAGTTAGAGATTATTTCAGTGGACAAAATCATGTCCACTGGTAGACGAACTAAGAACGCGCACCTAAGTATTCAACCGACCAATGTCCTTGTCGGGACTCACTGGGCAAAATGAGCGAAACGTCGGACATCGACCACCGTAATCCACTGTAATTACTCAAAAATCGAATCAACTCAAGGCCAGTAATTTTTAACTTAAGCCAGCAGAGCCTGAGCAGAGCATTTTTGTTAATTTTTCATAGTGCGAGATCAGTTACAAGAAGTCAGCACTAGGCACCGGGTGCTACCAATGACTGGCCGCTCAAAAGCTCTATCGAACAATGACCCCTCGACCATCAAACTGGCGCCGCGTGCGCGATGAGATGATGGGCCGACACGCCGTATGTGTGACGATCCCGGCAGGACAGGCAGCTGCCGAGCACTTCGAGAGGCACGGCACACCTCAGCCCGGCGCAGTCATATGGCAACAGCAACACAGTCCGTCTCATTCCTTTGTCTCAGTTCGGACCCGCTGCCTCCACCACGTGCTGCTCAGCTCCGTTCTCTCCAGCACAAATACCGTCAATTTGCGCGTCTCGGAGGCCCGAGTCTAGCTTTCGCCCGCAGCGGTCCTCTGCCCCAGAATTCAGAGACGACCGCCTTGCCGGCTCAGCGGTACCAACGGCTTTGTCTGCGGCTCTGTCTGAAACAGGGCCGCCAATGAGGCAGGGCCGGCAGCGACAGCCACCGGGCGGGGTCGGCGCGGCCCCGGGCTGGGGCGGGGCGGGGACCAGCCAAGCGTGGCAGCCCACACAGGGTGTGGTGCACCGCGCCTTCGCCCACCGCGCCCGCCCGGCGAGCCGGCCCACGGTCTGTATCAAGTGCCGTGGCAACAACCTGCCTTCTGTGGTTATAAAAGGACACAGCAACAGCGACTCATGGCAGCACTCATGGCAGCGACTCATACAACGCCACCGTATGTATCATTACAGCGTCGCTTTGCCTTTGTGTCTGCCCGGCACCTGCTCGACCGAGGTAAATGTGATTGCGCCCGGCGCTAAGTGGCCGCCCCGGCTCGCGGAAGGTCAGCCGGTAAGCGGCGGAGGTCTGCCAGGGTCAGTGGAGGTCACAGGCGGCCCCGGCGGCAGCGGCAGCGGCTGTAATCACCTGTGCCGCACACGGGAGCCCGGGCAGCGGCCAGGGGCGCCGGTAATCACGGGAGCACCGCACCGTGACGCCGTTTATCATGGACCTCCGCGACGACACCCGACACCGCAGCCACGACCCGTGACACTGGAACCGAGGGCAGTGGTCGGTCCCGGCGAGCGAAGGCCGTGACCCGACCGGCTCAGGTGCACAGGTGAGCCGGGGTGAACACTCGATACGTAAACAAAAACAGTGCGTCGCCTGACCTCAGGCGGCCACGGCTTGTTACGCGATAGGTAACAGCACGCTGTGTTCACAGGGTGAGGCGAGTGCGTGAACCGAGGTCAAAGAGCTCGACTAACCCGAGACAGGTGTGGAAAACCCGAACCAGGGTGTGCGGGCCTTAGTGGAGGCTTGACTGATGGTGGGTAAACAGTGGAATGCACCGATGATGTTACTTATTTCATATAATGCTATAATATAAATCTTTGAAAGAAAATGGTTAACGCATTCAAATGGCCCGAAAAAAATCACCTAATGTAGTTTTACATTCCAAAGGCCTTTTCGAGAATACAGAGTCCAAAACTCAGCCCAGGCGTGTCTAGACTCTACACACCTCCGGCACGAGTTGGTCGGCACAGCAGTTGCGACGACGCGGTCACTGCTGTGGCCACAGTCTGGCCACAGGGTCAATAAACCAGGCTAAGCAGCAGCCCAGGGAGTGGTGCGGCCGACGCCAGCGGCCGGCCATGATCGTAAACCGGGCGGGCCGTCGGACTGCACCGATTAGGTACAGCTGAGCGGCGGCAGACCAACGGGGTCTGTCAGACCATCAGACCAGCGGCGGCGGCAGACCCGGTCTGACCCTGACCGACCGGGGAAGCGGTCGGGGACGGGGACCGATGGTCAGACCAGAGGGTTGGACCGACTTCTGAAGGACCATTCGGGTCGACAGGTTCCCACAGCTAACTCAATGGCGACCGGGTCAATATTAGGAGCGGAACGCCAGCCTAAGGCCGGACTAGTGTCGCTTCTTTCCCCCCGAAACATCAAAAGCGAGCCTAGACGATCTCAGTGAACTCCACAGGATGTGAATCGCTCAGGCTTTTTGTTTCACTCTCCGTCTCGATCGACAATCGCTACCGGACGTGACTACCCAGTTCATCATCTAGGAAGTAGGAACAGTAGCCTAAAACACGTGACAAGCAATGAGGTCTCCAGAATCGTGCAAGGAAGTCGTCACTATCGACTGAAGTCTGGCCGCTGAGTCAGCGTCCGTCTAGGAGACATTCCAGGAAACAGCGTCATCTTTCCGTTACACGCGAGCGTACGGCTCGGAGTGCTGGACCGTCGAATACAGTCGACCCAAGCCCTGGTTTCATCAGGCGGTTTGACCGGGTCGGGGAAGAGGAGACAGTCGGTAGAACCACACACAGATGAGGTTGAAGAGCCTGACGTCACGACAGTAATATGACGTGATGTCGCGGCGGCCGGTGACGGTTCGGCGGATTGTTGATAGTAGCGCCGATACCGTAGTATGTAAAACGGTGACGTCTGATGCACCGAATGATCACTGCCTCCACGGTCCAACGATTGCAGGCTGGTGTTGCCTGAAAATGTCTTATTAATCCCCACAATCAACATTGCAAAAGCACACTCGAACAAAAAACATAAATCTTAACCGTACCCACTATAACTAGAATCGTAAGATCTCCTTTGTCTTCGGAGTTCATAATCAGGCTGCAGTTCCCTGGAACAGGAATCCAAGCAGTCTACGTTTCGTGCCACCACGTCCCACATCCCGTATCGAACACTCGGGCAGTCTGACCGAACCGCTGCGTCTGAGAGATGCCGTGTTACCGTCAGAAGGCTGCGGATTAGACGGCGTGTGTGCGGTCAGCACCGGCTCAGACGCCACAGACGCCACGAGAAGAGCTGTTATCTGATGGTGCCTGACCGTGGGAACACACGTGCCCATCGCCAGCGGTCAGGGGACAGAGACAGCGGCGACAGGCACCGACGCTTCTTTTACCACCGACGACCAACGGGCGCAGGTATTGCACGTGCAAACAATAGCAAAATGCACTTTCTCAAATGTCCACAGTGCTGTTATTTTCGGTTGTTTGCGGGAGGTTTAGCCCAAGAGAAGACTGCTCGGAGTCACTCTCAAGGACGCCAGGAGAATGGGAGGTCCTTGCTCGTTTAATGATATGCCAAATGACGCCATTTACAACGCTAAGCCTGCAACATGCACCCTTTAACCCAGCGATCATTGGCCGATACTCACCCATCCCGCCATCAATCTTTAGATTAGGCTGACGGCGATTGGCCGAAGTCATTGTCCACATGCTCATAATCGGATATCTAAGGCCATTCTATAAGCACAGTCGCCACGGCCCTTCCAGTGAGACGGTCTCCCTCCCTCTCTTCCTCTCTTTCATCTCATGCTCTCACTCTCAAGTTATAACATCATCCAAAGGACCACCCTTGACACTTGCAAACATGACCTGAAACGCACAGGAACACTTGCATCTTCTTTATGTTTCCTGAAGTTGACGGCGCGTTACTAACACGACGCGTTAGAGCCTCATATCAGAGAGAACTTCTAAAACGTATCGTGATTAACACACGCATCCAACGCTCAAATTCTGCCACATGCCAGCCCGTACCAGGCCGTCAGACTGTTAGCTGGACATAATCACTCGCCGTCACGATAACTTTCCTCTGGGCCCGGAGACGCCAGACGCGTGACGCCGGCGTGACGAGCGTCACTCCAGCGTCACAGGGCGGCACTGCGGGACAGTCACAGTCCGCCGCAGCGGCCCAGGCTCTGAGAAGGCGGCGTCATGGTCCCTGTCACAGTCAGAGGACTGAGCTGACGACACTGACAGCGACTTCCCGTCTGTCGCCGCTGCCGGCTAGGGCAGCTAAAATGTCGCGCCCATGGCGACACTCAGAACCAGGATATAGACGACAGGCACAGAATAGCTATAGCTCCCCAGCTTCAACTCCGGGTACAGCCTCAGCTCCCTCAGCTCAGCTCTCGACAGCTCTCCCGGAAGATAAAACACAAAGAAATGCCGGACATTAATTATCTCAGAGTTAACCACCTTGCCAGCACCAACGAGGTAGGAAATCGTCCGACGGCACCACGAAATAGAGTTCATAGCATGAAAATTGTCTTCTATCTCTCAATCCCGCCGACTTTGGAGGACACTGAGATACAGTTTAGCACGATTGGACAAACAAAAACGGCGGATGCAACTGGGCATCGACCAGCTCGCGACGATGAACCAGCCTGCCGGTTTTATGGATACGGGTGGCTGGGGTCTATTGGTCAGGTGGACCCTATCCCGTGATTTATGTCAGAGGCCCTCAGTGCTCGTGAATCCATGTCGTAGTTATATGCTGATGAGATCAACCTACAGACAGCTTGCTGTCATACTCTGGCACCAATGGCAATCGATCTCTACAATACAGCTGTACGCAAACGATAAATGTGTGACCCCGAAATTGCATAGATCATTTAATATTGCGCATTGGACATGCAAAGGAGATAGTTGAAAGCCCATGCAATGCAAACTAAGCACATAAAAGACATCTACATTTCAACGTTTATATAGTGTTTATTGTAAACACACATTTTACATCACACCTTGCCTCCTGCAGTGTCTTAGTCGGGTTCAGAACGGTCAATCCATCAACCGGTCTCAAATCAATCGTTTGGGCTGAGGGTGAGCGGCAGCTGAGTGCGGAACTGGCAATACAGCCATTCCGTTATCCAGCACGCCGGCACGCGGACGAGCGGTGCAATGTCCTGTCTGTACCGTGCGGCCCGTGCCGGCCGGACCCGTGTGCACCGAATGGCACGGCTGCAGGGATGCAGTGGGCGGGGCCACTCCTCTGACCGGTTCTGTATAGTACCCGCTACAGCAGACCAGGGGTCTGTACCGTACGGACATGGCCCGAAACTTGTTCAGCTACTGCAGCTACTATTCAGGCCATGTTCTGAACTGAACCACAGGCCTACCGTATCCCCAATCAGCACGTTTCCTCAGCTGGTCCCCTACCAAAATGACTGGCACACTTCGTTGCCGGCTTGTTTTCCGTAACACCCACTAGTTTGAACGATGTATCGAGTTTGTATCGATTGTTCCGGGTGTGCCTGCGGCCCGGTGCAGCCCGGTCTCCGTTAGACGCCCCGGGGCAGGGCATGCCAGCCCGCTGCACGCCGGTGAGTCAGGGGTCCTTCCTCCCCGCAGTCCGGCTCCCCGGCCCTGCTGCACACCGGTCACGTGACCCCAGCGATGTGACTGTCACGTGCAGGGTATGCGGTTCAGGTCAGTCGAAGTCAGCGTCAGTCAAAATGTTGACCTGAGCAGTGAGCCGTCGGAGGTTGGTCAATGATCAATGGACAGTTTTTAAATTTTGCATCCAAGCTTGCAAAAGACTACAGCCGGGAGAAACTAAATTGGAAGCATACAGACTAGGCTGGCAATAGGAAACAATAGTGTAGTCGCTTCATGACAGTCACAAAGAACAGACGGTGGTCCAGCGCACATAACACAGTGACCACACTAATGAAAAGGCGAAAGCTGTAGCGTAGATCAATAGCGTTATGGTGCAAGTATTTGGGAAACTGCTTGATCATGCAGTGCGGCCCAGTGCAGGCTCATTACTTCGAAGCCGGTGGACCGAAAACGTCCAGTAAACAGAAGTAAGGAGAACTTGGAAACCGAAGGCGAGCCAATCTTCGATCATAAATAGAGCATGGCGTTTATGATAGCTTTCCCAACCGCAGCAGACTTCTTTGAACATCACAGAGGCCAAGTCTCCGGGGCGTGGGGCGACAGCCCATGCTACCGCTTTTGATGTTCAGGTGATTCAAAACACCGCAGCGTTTGATGCTACACCGTCTGGGTCAATATTTACGCGTGGAATCTGCAAAGTGCTTCCAGCATAGCGGCGATGCTGACGGTTGGCTTATCGAGCAGCATCTTGCAGACAGGCGTGTCCCAGACCAAGGTTCGCGGCTCTCACAAAGACGTGTCGGTAGCAGGAACTGAGCCCTCTCCGCCCCCACCAACCCCTGCCTCAACCCACAGCTGGTCTGGCGGTCCGCACAGCCGCGGCCAGCCTCAGTCGGCCGCTAATAATAGCGTTCGGGACTCACGGGTTCCCTCGGCGCCACCACCACTCCGTGGCGGTTCCGTGAGTAGCACACGGCGTGACCACGGCTGGCGAGACTGAGTGGGACTTCGTGAGGTCCGGTGTTCCGTGCGCCAGCCGTGTCCGGGGCAGGTGCCGCCCAGCCGTCACGAATAGGTACCGCGAGAGCCACCCGACACAGCCATCACATGGTGCAGGGCATGATGTTGAGTCATCGGCCATTCATGGCTCAGGTTGCGGAAGCAAGCCAACCCGTTCGAGCATGCCAGAAACATAAAACTTATGATAATATTTAAGCCAGGTAACGATGGAATCGAATTGAAATCCAAATCGATTGGTCAATGAGGAAACTGATTAGTGTTCA